>NC_064816.1:55607327-55769662 GCF_023721935.1 Panthera uncia
CAAAGCACCAGCATTTAGTGATTCTTCAACACAAATTACTTTCCTTCAAAGAAATTTCTTCAGGAGGCAGAGAAAAGTGTGATAACCTAAAACATTTTCTGTCTAGTTAAAAATGTTATCAGATGATGGCACTTAAAGGTGCCGGCCCCAGTTATTTGGCAAATGTAACTTTGTAGACTCTTTCCTTTTCCAATGCCTGGGAAACAGTTTTGGCACCACTCAGAGCATAGACTGACAAGGGGGATTATCTACTTATTTAAAGGTATATTTTACTCCACAAGTAAGGTAATAAACTTTTTGTGGATAGGGGCTTTGTCCACGTAATTACCTAAATAGTGCCGGATAAGTAATAGCAAAATTGTCCACACAATAAAGGCGAATCAATAGGAGGGTTGGAAAAATATTTTAGGAAACTTCCAAACAATTTAGGGTAAAGTAAGCCTTGTCCTCTCTCTTTGTAAACGGATTCAGAGTGGAAACAGAAGTCTCAGAAAAGTAAATTGGAATTAAAAAATTGCTGATTTAGAAGATCTCTAAGATGGGCTGAACATTCTCAAAGAGAAAGAGCAGGAGGACCGGACACCCAGCCACTGGGGATCTTAAAGGGAAATTCTCCAGACAACCCCCAGAAGCATTTACTCCTTGGAGCATCCTTAGGATGTGGGAAACAAAGGCAAATGAAAAATTCCCTTACTGCCTGCAGCCCATTGACAAGTCCTTGAAACAGGCAGAGTGACCTCCCTCTAGGAGCTCGGCTGCCTCGAAGTTGGTGACACTTTGCTGAGGCCAAAAGGCAACCTTAGCTTAACATTATGTCGACACCCCCCCCCCCCAGCATCCTGTAAGTCTACTTTAACATATAAATATTCCTTTGGAAATTTCCTTTATTTCTACCCGCTTCCCCATATATGTTGGCGATCATCCTCCAAGCTTATGGCCCCCCAACATACATCTGAAGGTCTCATGACTGAACTTTTACTAAACAGTAATAAATGACCTTTTCCTAACAATAGCTAGCCCCTCGAGGTCCTGGAAACCTTGCTTCCAAAATTCCTTAGAGACTTTCGCTGTCCCTAACCCCCTCCCAAACTGAAGGTTTATAATCAGTCACCCATCATAACCTCAGAGCAGCTTTCTGCCCATGGGTCCTGTCCCTGTGCTTTTAATAAAATCACCTTGTTGCACCAAAGACGTCTCAAGAATTCTTTCTCGGCCGTCAGCTCCGGACCCCCACCACCACTTAACTGCATCACTTAGACTCAGACCATCAGGACAAGACTTTAGTAAAACCACTGTCAGGCTCTTCTTTGTGTACTTCTTTATCCCTTTGGCCATATTTTTCCCTCTTTACTGGTTTACTAAGGGCTGGTGGCCATCCTAACTTTTTAATTTGTCTCTCCCAGACTATTGCTTTTGCAGTGAATTTTAAGTATGGTATACAGATATGTCAAACTGATGTTACCAATAGTGACACAATAAAAAAAATGGAAAAAAAAATGTCCCTGCATTGAGAGAGAGGGATAACAATTTTCTTGAGATTGTTAAAACAAACAACCCACAAAAAGCACAAGGCCCAAAATGGTGTCATTTAGACCAAGTTCTCACATCAGTGCTCTATAATCTAATTGCAGTTTCAACCTCCCCCCGAAATATAGTCTTAGCTGGTCAGTCAAGAATTTTTCAGTCCCTGCCAGTGAGTCTGCACCAGAGTCCTTTCAGGGCCCCCAAGGAAAGATGAGGTCATCTGCATGATAGGGCACTTTGCTTCTCCCCTCCCCCAGAAAGCTGCCTCACATAAAATAATCCTTTTCTTTTGCTGATAACTTTCTTGTCCCCACACTGGGCTGTAACAACCTTCTGTTTAGTCCCACTCCTCTGGTGCCTCTCCACGTGCTAGGTGGGGGCTGCCCAATTCATGAATGGGTTAATGAAGCCAGTTAGAACGTCAGATTTACTTGGTTGAGTTTTGTGATTTAACAGGATGTGATAGCGATTGTTTATCATGAGCCCTTAAGACAAATCTACCTCCAGCCCCAGTAGCGTTGATCATGTCTCTATTGCAGCACTCAGGGTCTTTTTTATGTGTAGGAACCAGGCTCTTTGATGCTGATCCAGGACCAGGACAACTGTTTTATCAGTCTTTTAGTTAGACCAGGTGTACAACTCTCCAGTACCCTCTGGGGGTTATGTCTTCTTGTAAAGAGTCTGAAGGGATAGAAACCCTTCCCACATTGGTGGGACAGATTTCTGAGGGTAACAATCCCATCCCCAGGTGCTGCTCAACTCAAGTGATCCTTGGAAATTTCTCCCTCGATTTGGTCAATATAGAAAATAGTAAACAAACCAGTTAAACTTCCTTTGCCCAAAGAGCTATGAATTAGCATAATCCTTGATTTTTCCATTGCTAACCAAAAAGAGTCTGTGCCATTGCTGACACTTCATTTTGTACCTAGATTAACATCGCAGGGGAGGTAGAACAATTTCTGTTAAGAACTGTTAAGGAAGACTCAGGGAGTTGCTGGGCCTTGTTTTGATGGTCAGACCTGGAAAAGTCTATGAGAGTGCCTTCCACTCACTTCTTGTAATACCTTGTTACACTTGTATATCGCATAGCTTGATGTGTTTATTCAGAGTCTTAAATCTACACAGCCACTGTCCTAACACATGTTTTGACAAATGATTTGAAGACAAAAACAGGACAAATTCGTGCTGATCGACAAGTAAATTAAAATCTGACCCACAAGTAAAACCTTCTCTTCAAGAAGGATCAACGATAATGAAGATTGTCTGGACCAACCCTGATGGTCTCTCCTTGTGCTTGGGCTGAGAAGACTAGAAGGGGAGGGGGAGAATATATCAAACTTCCACACTCCTAGGAAAAGTCTGGCTGTTCTAGAGCCAGGGTAACAAATCAATATCGGAAGTGGTTTTCAACCTGGTTAATCAATCAATGACAACTTGCTTCTGTGAACGTGTCTCTGGAACCATTCAGTCAGCTGGAGCCTCAGACTCTGAAAGGAAGCCAATCTGAGGCCGACTCACTCAACTGACCCCTCTGCTAGGACGGACTCCACCCACTCCTGCCTCTGTAATGGACACAATCTATCCTTCTAAAGGTGACAGCAACCTTTGTAACAATACTAAACCAAAATAAGCTCCTGCCCGAGATCCTGAGTGGGAGTATCTCTCACCAGTTAGCCATTCCTGCATCTAAGAAATCAATATACTCAGCTTTTTTGACTCCAAGATACTGAGTGCTGGTCTCATCCTTTAATGGTGGTAAATAATTGACATTTAATTCAGAAACAGACAAAATTAATATGCACTCATGAAATGAATGTATTAAAGCAACTCAACCTAATCTTTCTCTACCATGCTTTGACTTCTACTGACCCTGGTGCCAAGCCTCCTTCCCCTTTTCCTTCATTTGACTAAGTCGCACCTGTAGGGTGACCGAGTCGACCCTCCACATGTCCCTATAGGTGTGCACTTAACCGTATGCACGACTGACCTGACTGTATCTTATTCTGGTCCACGAGTTCCTTCCGGGCATAGAGTTTGTCTTTCATTTCTAGATCCTCAGCACCCAGGCCAGGGTCTGACATATTATATGCCCAAAAAGTATTTGTTGAATCAAATTACGGTATGATAAGAAAATGCAATATCTCTCCATTGGAAATTATTAGTCTCTCTGATACCAATGTTACTCAGTTGAATTTTACCTGTTATTTAGAAAGGCTTTCCTTCCCTGCTTGTTTCTCCCTTCAATTCTGAAAGGCCAGATCTTGCTCATTTTCATTCATCTAGTTCCTAAGAACTGTTTTCATTCATAAGTCTCTTGATGATGCTTCTTCCCCATTAACCCAGGCCTTGCTACTTGCTATCTCCTTCTCCCCACTTCCCTCACTGTACTAATTTTGAATTTCTAGACCATATCTTCTTTCCTTACTATGTGTGCTTCCCATCCCTTTACATCTTTCTTAGCTCAATGGCATGTTTTGTAATATTAATTTAAGAAAATTTTATTTTGGTAAGAACACTTAACATGAGATCTATCCTTTTAACACATTTTTAAATGTACAATACAGTATTATTGACTCTCGATACAATGTTGTACAGTAGCTCTCTTGCTACCATATTCATCTTGCTTAACTGAAAATTTATGCCCACTGATTAATAACCTCCATTTCCACCTCCCCCAGTCCCTGGCAACACCATTCCACTCTCTGATTCTGTGAATTTTACTATTTTACTGACCTCAGAAAAGTGAAATCTTTCTGCGACTGGCTTATTTCCCTTAGCATAATATCCTCAAGGTTCATCCATGTTTTTGCATATTACAGAATTTCCTTCTTTTTTTAAGGCTGAATAGTATTCCATTGTATGTACATGCTACATTTTATCCGTTCATCTCTCAATGAATACTTAGGTTGTTTCCATATCTTGGCTATTGTGAATAGTGCTTCAATGAATATTAGAGTGCTAGTATCTTTTTGATATTCTAATTTCAAATATTTTGATAAATACTCAGATGTGGGATTGATGGATCATATAGTCTTTCTATTAAAAAATTAAAAAAAATATTTATTTATTTTTGAGAGAGAGAGTCAGAATGTGAGTGGGGAGGGGCAGAGAGAGAGGGAGACCCGGAATCCAAAGCAGGTTCCAGGCTCTGAGCTGTCAGTACAGAGCCTGACACGGGGCTCAGACTCGGGAACTGAGCCCAAGTCAGACACCCAACCAACCGAGCCACCCAGGCACCCCGGATATTTCTATTTTTAATTTTTTGAGGAAAAAACTTTCCTTTAATATTTTCCATAGTGGCCACACACTTGCCTTCTTAATAACAGCATTCCAGCGTTCCAATTACATCACATCCTTGCCAACACTTATCCACATGCAAGAAATTGAAATTAAACCCTTATCTTACACCATACACAAAAGCCAACTCAAAATCAATTAAAGACGTAAATATAAGATGTCAAACTGTAAAATTCCTGGAAGGATACTTAGGAGAAAAGCTTTGTGACACTGGTTTTACAGCGATTTCATGGGTTTGATACCAAAAGCACAGGCAACAAAAACAAAAACAAACAAATGGGACTACGTCAAGCTAAAAGTTTCTGTACAACAAAGATAATAACAGTAAAAAGGCATCCTGTGGAATGGGAGAAAATATTAGCAAACCATGTATCTGATAATGGGTTTATAATTTTAACTTTTGTACATATTGCAAATATTACTGTATCAGGCTCAGATGGCAGTAAACAAAATTTAAATACTACAAAGGTAACAAAAACCACATTATATTCTTATCCAAACCCAATAGGTCACACTATAAAGCCAATTCTTAAATTCTCATACTAAGTCAGAAGAAAGAAAGCATAGATAATAAAAATCCACATTTTACCCAAGCCATAATTTAGCTACTGCCTTGGCAAACCACGTATAAAAGTTATTAAGTCAGAGGGCAAAAGTAGCTAATTTGATTTTCAGCTCCTTTCCTTTCTCTGGCTCACCATCTGGCTTACACATCAACAGTGTAGTGACTAAATCACAGGTAATGGAAAGACATAGAGATCTCACTTGCTTCAGTCTCTAAAGAGTGAGAATTTCTTAAAAGACCCAGTTAGAACTTTAACTTCAAATATTCAACCATTCTGGGGGCACCTGGGTGGCTCAGTTGGTTAAGCATCTGACTCTTAATGTCAGCTCAGGTCATCATCCTAGGGTCATGGGATAAAGTGACATGTCAGGCTCCACACTGAGCATGAAATCTGCTTAAGATTCTCTCTCTCTCTCTCTCTCTCCCCCTTCCCTCCCTCTGCCCCTCTCCTACTCAGTCCCTCTCTCTTTCTCTCTCTCTTAAAAAAAAGAAAAGAAAAGAAAAAATTCAATCATTCTGTTTCTCAGCTTGGATTTTGTGAGAAGTGCTGTAGGTCCTATTCATTCAGGACTTACATACGAGATGTCATGATCTTGGCTAGAGCATACGAGTTTATGATTTATCTCATTCTTCCAGTTATGGAAAAACATCACAGAACTTATATGCTTACATAGTGGTAAACCAGATTTCCTAGGTCAGCCCCTGTGGAGAGTCTCTCGCTTATGATTTTTGGCAGGAGATAAAGAACTACTGAAACCTGAAAGCCCTAACCTTGAAGGCAGAGAGTTGCAAGGCCAGCAGCATCCAATACATAACTCGTTGGAAAACCCTCAGCTGACTCAAGGCACAGACAGAACCAGGTACTTCCCTAAGGGCCTCTGTTAACCACTGACCATGGCTACTGAAGCAGTCTTAGTTGAATGACAGGACCAAAGTCAGTAACCCTGCTGTAAGGAAGGAACAGCACAGTGGCCAAAAGTAAGGCTCTCTTGTCAGATGACTGGTTCTGATTCTGCTCCGCCATTTAATAACTAAGTTTGAATAGGGTACTTACCCTGAGACCTTGTTCTTTCCCATTTCCCATTTTACAAAATCGTAACACAAACATTTCATACAAAGGAACTGTGTCTAAAAAAACGAATCACAGCAATAATTTTTCCATTTCTTGGGGCGACGTAGTAGTAGGTCATGGCAGGTTAATGATCCTAATGCAACTAGTAAAACAGGAGTACATTGAAAACAATCACATTTTTAGAGATGTTAGAGAGGTGTGGAAACCATAAAGACTGGATGGACTAAAATGCCAGAGAGGAAAGAGCCCTTTCGGGGCCATTTTCTACACCTGGGGCACATGTTAATTCTGGACTGAGGCAAAGAACTGGATTGGACACAGAGAGACTGTAGTGAGAGAAAGAGAGACCGGGGTGGGGGCTGGGGGCAGCTGTGCAGGCCGTGTGACAAACTGAAAACCAGAGGATCTGCAAAGAGGAACTTCCCACACATGGCCATTTCTTTACTCAGAAACGCTGAGTTATTAAGGCAATCTGGGATTCTGGGCCAAATACTTTTAACGGTCAGAGGGAAATCTCTTAGAGCTGCATGGTATGTAGAAGACCAAATATGACTGAAGTGAGGTTCCCTGGCACAAGCCAGAGGTCTCCCTTTTGAGATGTTGTCAGGTTTTGAAGCTGTTCAGGAAGGAAAAAAAAAATTAGCAAAGCTCAAAAAAATCTGAAGGGAAGAGCTGAATCTCCATAGTCTTTCAGGAGAGAGGATACAGAGATCCATGAAGCTCTCAGTCCAAAACCTGGAAGGACCATGACCAGAGAACAGGGACAAACAACAGGTGAACTAAGTGTTACTAAGGCTGCGACCCAGCCCTGGCCTTGCTCAACCCCTGATCACACTGAGGTGACTAGTCCCTTGCTCTGTTTTGCCAATGAGGGCAGACTCTTTCTTGGGGGAGGACAGCATTGGGAACCTCTTTGGTTCTCTTCCATTGTTCAGCATACAATGAATAATTACCAGACATGTGAGTAGGCAGGGAACTAGGACTGATAAAAGAAAAAAAAAAAAAACAAAAATAGAGTCAGATTCACGAATTATCCAAATACTGGAATTAGCAGACCAATAAAATAACTGTTTAAGAAGATAAAAAAAGAGGAAAAGATCTTTGACAAAGAGGATGAAAAAATTGGAGAAATGCACCAAAGAACTGGAATCTATGAAAAAGAATAAGGTGGACATTCTGGAAACACACAGACAAACAAACAAACAAACAAACAAAAATCATAACTGAAAATAAGAATTCATAGGATAGTTAGCAGCAGCCTGACTACAGAAGACAGGGTAGTGAATCTGAAGATGGTTCAAAAAAAAGTATTCAATCTGAAGTATCAGAAGAAAGAAGTAGGAAAGGAGAATCCAGATAAGATCATAAGGGACACACGGCCCACATCTAAAGGTCTAACATACAGCTAACTGGAGTCTTACAAAAGGAGAGAAGGGAGAGAATAAAATAGAAGCAATATTCAACAAGATAAGGGCCAAAGATTTCCCCCAAACTGATGAAAACATTAATCTATAAATTCCAAAAGCTCAGTGAACCCCAAACAGAATGGGGAAAAAAAAAAGACATCACACTCAGGCAGACATCAGTGAAATCACTGGAAACAAAAATGAAGAGAAAATCTTAAAGGAAGCCAGACAGAAAGCATACATTACCGTCAAAGGAACCACAATAAGACTATTGGCTTTTTAAACAGACACCATGAAAGCCAGATGCAACAGGCTGACATATTTAAAGTGCGAAAAGAAAATCTGCCAGCCGAGAATTCTCTAACCAGCAAAAGATTTGCTTCAAAAATGAAGACAAAACAAAGCCATTTGCAGACGATCAAAAGCCAAGAGAATTCATTACCAGCAGACCTGCACTACCGGAAATATTAAAGACAGTTCTTTAGACTAAAGATAATTGCTCTTTATTGGAAGGTTGGAAGGAAGCCTGTAATGTAAGGAAGGAATGAAGAGAGCACTGGAGATAGCAATTTTGTGGATAGCTATCAAAGGCTGTTTAAACAACAACAGCAGCAGAAACAATAACCACAAAATAAGGGTATGTAAAGTGTATGACAACAAAAGTACAATGAGTAGAGGGGATGAAGTTAAACTATTGCTAGGTTCTTATAGAAGCGGTAAAAAGATTAATGGAAGGGCAGACTCCAACGTCCAGAATGCATATTGAAATCCCTGGGCCACTACTGAAAAATTACATGAGTGTATAATTTTATTTTATTTAAAAAAATTTTTTTAATGTTTTTATTTATTTATGAGACAGAGAGAGACACAGCATGAGCAGGGGAGGGGCAGAGAGAGAGGGAGACACAGAATCCGAAGTAGACTCCAGGCTCTGAGCTGTCAGCACAGAGCCCGATGCTGTGCTCCAACCCACGGACTGTGAGATCATGCCCTGAGCTGAAGTCGGACGCTCAACCAACTGAGCCACCCAGGTGCCCCTAATGAATGTATAATTTTAAAAGACAGAATAAAAATAATCCAAAAGGAGGCAGGAAAAGAGGAATAATGAAACAAAGAAAACATAGGACATATAAAAACAAGTTGCAAGATGGTTAAATTAAATCCAACTACATTACTAATTACGTGAAATGTACATGGTCTAAAAGACATATTTATAAGAGGTAATACACCTTATAGTTTTGCCTTTCAGATTTAGGTCTTGTTCAATCTAGAATATACATAATTTTTGTGAATAGTAGATACTGTTGTAATTTCATTTTTTCCCCATACATATACCTAATTATCCTAGCACCATTTATCAACCTTTCTCTGATGATCTTCAATACTGTGTCTGTGATGTCAAGTTCCTAGGGTTTTTTTCCTATTCCATTGGAATATTTGCCTATCCTTATGCAAATGTTACATTGCTCTAAATATTACAGCTTTATAATATGTATTAATATTTGATACAAGATGCCATCCCACTTACTTCTTTTTTTTTTTAATTTTGTGCATGTGTGTTTATTTCTGAAAGAGAGACAGACAAGGGCAGAGAGAGAGGGAGACACAGAATCCGAAGCAGGCTCCAGCTCCGAGCTGCCAGCACAGAGCCCAACACAGGGCTCGAACTCATGGAGAGTGAGATCATGACCTCAGCCAAAGTCAGATGTTTAACCGACTGAGTCCCCCAGGTACCCCACCACTTTATTCTTCTTAAAGATAGCTATTATTATCCTTTATACTTTAATGTTTTAGAATCAGCCTGTCAAGTTGAAAAAAACAGTTCAAAGTTTGAGGCTGCTCTATATTCTGGGAAAAACTGACATATTTATAAGATTCAGCCCTTCTGTTCATATCATGTTTTTTTCCACATATTGGGGTGTTCTTCAATGTCTTCAGTAAAGTCTTAGAATTTTCTCCAAAGAGGACTTGTACTGCTTTTGTTAGGTTTATTCCTGAACACTTGTATTTTTATACTATTGTAAATAATATATTTTCCTATTCAATTTTGATTTTCCTAATGGCTAATAATGTTGAAAATTTTATCATCTGTGTATTTGCCATCTTCATATCCTCTTTGGGTAAATTGTCTGTTCATGTATTTTGCTCATTTTCTTGTTGTTGCTGAGGGTTGTTTTTATTGTTATGGTTGTTGCTGAGTTTTGAGAATTCTTTATAAAATCTGGACAAAAGTTCTTTTGTCAGATATATGATTTACAAATATTTTCTCCCAGTCTACAGTGTGCCTTCATTTTCTTAACAGTGTCTTTCACAGAGCAAAACTTTTAAATTGTTATGAAGTCTAATATATCAATATTTTCTTTCATAGATTGAGGTTTTGGTACCATATGTAAGAACTCTGTGTATCTCAAGGTCATGAAGATTTTCTTCTCTATTACCCTGGAAGTTTTAAATTCTTGTGTTTTACATTTATATATATGATCTATTTTCGGTTCCTTTTTGGGTAAGTTCTGAGGTTTAGACTGAAATTCTTTTTTTTTTTTTCTCTTCCATATGACCAGTTGTTCCAATTGTCTTGATTGTATAGGATTTTAATTTATACAGGGGACTGGGTGATGACATAGAGAGGTCAGTGACATTGAAATAAGAATTTATTAGTTACGATTCCTGAGAGAAAGGGGCATGTCATGCCACAAAGATGGGAAAAGAACCAGGGTCAGTCAGGAGGCAGAAGGGAAGGGCATGGATACAAACTTTTGTTTTTTTACTCTATGGCAGGAAGTTGTTAGGTAGAGATAGCCACTATTTGGCAGGAAGAGAAACACAGATGTTAGAAATTGTGGTTGGAGATTTGTAATATCATGTGCAAGCATCCACAAAAGCCAGAATGCAGGAGAGATGTAACCTTGGGCAGTTAGTTTGGCTCTGTGACCAATGGATGCCAAATCTTCAAAGACAGAATCTATAAAAGTTTATTAGAACACCAATGCTGTTTGTTGAAAGACTATTCTTTCTTAATTGAATTTCTTTTGCATCTTTGTCAAAAACCTATTGACCATACTTGTGTGGACCTAATTTGGGGGCTCTATATTCTGTTCCATAGATGTATATGTATCTACCTATCTATCTTTGTGCCAATGCCACACTGTCTTGATTATTTTAGCATTATAGAAAATCTTATACTCAGTGTGATTCTTCTAACTTTATTCTTTTTCAAAATTGTTTTAGCTATTCTAGTTTCTTTGTCTACCCATATAAATTTTAGATCAGACTGTCTATAGCTTCAAAAGAATTCCTGGCATTTTGACTGGCATCGCATTAAGTTTCTAGATCAATTTGGGGATAACTGACATTTTTACTAGTTTGAGTCTTCCAATCCTCTTTGATTTCATCAGCATTTGCTTTGTAATTTTAGCATATAGCTCCCGTACATGTTTTGTTACATTTATACATCAATATTTCATTTTCTTTGGAGCAATTGTAAATAGTCTTTTTAATTTTGGTTTTGTACTTTGCTAATGTATAGAAATAAGATTGATACTAAACACATTAATTCTAAGAATTTAAAAAATAGATCCCTTGAGATTTTCTACATAGATGATTTTATGCAGATGTTATTTGAAAACAGGGAATTTTATTTCTTCTTTTTCTTTTGCCTTTTATTTCTTTTTCTTTCCTCATTGCATTAAGACTTTCAGTATGATGTTGAACAGTGACAGTGGACATCCTTGTCTTATGTATGAACTTAGGGGAAAAGCATTTAATTTTCCCATTTAGAATAATGTTAACTGTAACTTTTTTATAGGTTGCCTTTATCAGGTTTCTCTGAGAAGCTGAGTAAGTTCCCCTTCTCTCCCTAGTTTGCTGAGAGCTTCTTTTTTATTTTTTAACTGTTTTTTTAAATGCTTATTTTTGAGGGAGAGAGAGTGCAAGCAGGGTAGGGGCAGAGAGAGAGGGAGACACAGAATCCGAAGCAGGCTCCAGGCTCTGAGCCATCAGCACAGAGCCCAGCGTGGGAATCGAACTCACAGACCGCGAGATTATGACCTGAGCTGAAGTCACACACTTCACCAACTCAGCCACCCAGGTGCCCCTGCTGAGAGTTTCTAACCATGAATGGTTGTTATATTTTTTTTTCAAATGATTTTTCTGCATCCGTTGACATGATTGTGTGGTTTCTTCTATAGATTTCATATGGTAGATTACATTGATTAATTTCTGAATACTGAACTGACCGTGCATTTCCAGGATAAAACTCATTTTTGGTTATGGTATGTTATTCTTTTTATATATTGCTAGGTTTAACTTGATAATATTTTCTTGAGGATTTTTGTGTCTATGTTCATGAGAAATATTGGTCTGTAGTTTTCTTTTTCTGTATAATCTTTGGTTTCATATCAGGTAAAGCTGCCTCATAAAATGAGTTGTTGAGTGTTTCCTCCTCCTATCTGTTCTGAAAGAGGTTGCAGAATTGGTGTTATTTCATTCTTAAGTGTTCAGTTAAATTTACCAGTGAAAACTTGTAAGCCTGGCAATTTATTTTTTGGAATGTTATAAACTAAGAATTCAATGCATTTAATTGTTTAGGGTTACTGATTTCATCTTGAGTGGCTTTATGTAGTTTGCGGTTTTCAAGGAATTTGTCTATTTAAGTTGTTGAGTATATGTGTCTAGAGTTGTTTGTAGCGCTGCTCTCTTATCCTTTTAATGTCTGTGGAGACTGTAGTGATATGCCCTTTCTCATTTCTGATACTGGTAGTTTGTCCCTTAATTTTCTTTTTATTTGTCACTCTTGCTAGAAGTTTATTCATTTTATTGATCTTTTCAAAGAAACAGCTTTGGTTTCATTGATTGTCTCTATTTTTTTTTTTTAAGCTTTCAGTTTCTTCTTTCATTGTTTTCTTCTCTTATTTCCTTCCTTTTTGATTTGGATTTCTGTTGCTCTTCTTTTTCTGGTTTCCTAAAGCTAGCACTTAGAGATTTGAGACTTTTCTTCTTTTTTAAGCACTTACGCACTCAATGCTATAAATTAACTTTTAAGCACTACTTCTGCTGCACTCCATAATTTTAATTAAAAAAAATATTTTTGAGAGAGAGAGCACAGACAGGGGAGAGGGGCAGGGGGGGGAGAGAGAGAGAGAGAAAGAGAGAGAGAGAGACTCTTAAGCAGATTCCATGCTCAGCAAAGAGCCCAATGCAGGGCTCGATCCCATAACCCCTGGGATCATGACCTGAACTGAAATTAAGAGTCAGACATTCAACTGACTGAGCCACCCAGTTGCCCCAATAATTTTTGATATATTGTGTTTTCATTTCCATTCAGCTCAACATGTTTTCTAATTTCTTTGAAGACTTCTTCTTTGAATCATAGATTATTTAGAAGTGTATAGCTCAATTTCCAAGTGTTTGGAGACTCTCCTGTTATCCTTATGTTGTTGACTTCTAGTTTAATTTCGCCATGGTCAGAGACAATACTTTGTAGGATTTCACTTCTTTTAAATTTGTTAAGGTTTAATGACTCAAGATAGGTTCTATTTTGGTGAATATTCCATGTGCACTTAATGCTCCATGTGTTCTTTTTGGATGGAATGGTCAATAAATGTCAATTAGATCCAGTTGGGTTGATGGGGGCATTGAGTTCTTCTATATTCTTTACGATTTTCTGTTTACTGGTTCTAGCTGAGAGAGGAGTGTTGAAATCTTCAACTGTAATTGTAGATTTGCCTATTTCACCTTTCAGTTCTGTCAGTTTTTCCCTCATGTATTTGGAAGTTCTATTATTAGGTGCATACATATTTACTATTGTTATATCTTCTGGTAATCATTTTATCATTATGTGATGTTCTTCTTTATCCCTGGTAATCTTCTTTGCACTGAAGTTTACTTTGACATTAATATAGACACTCCAGACTTTGCTTCATTAGTGTTTGCATCATATATATTTTTCATCCTTTTACTCTTAAATTATCTACATCATTATGGTTGTAGTGGATTTCTTGTAGACAGCATATTGTTAGATCATTCTATTTTTAATCCATCCTGACAATTTATGTCATCTGATTGGTGTCACTAGACCATTTGCATTTTACTAAGTATTTTTATGGCTGGAATAAGGTCTACTATTTTATTGCTTGTTTTCTGTTTATTCCTTCTGCTCTTTGTTGCTCCTCTTTTTTTCCTTGTCTACTCTTGGATTACTTGAACAGTTTTTCGTTTTCCATCTTAATATATTATTGTGATTTGACTATATCTCTGACTATAGTTCTTACAGTGATTGGTTTGGATATTTAAAAATTACTTAACATTTCATAGTCTACATAGAATTAATATTGTGTCATTGTAATTAGAATGTAGAAGATTTACCACCTTATAAGTCCTGTTACCCTTCCCTCTTTATACTATATAAATATATCTCATGTATTATATTTAAATGCATTGAAAACTCAATCAGAAAATGTAGTTTTTTACTTTCAATCACTAAAGATATTCTAAAGAACTCAAAAGGAGAAGAATTTTCTATTATATTTACCCAGATATTTACCATTTCTATTGGTCTTATTTCATTCTTGATGTTTCCAGTTTCCTTCTGTCATCATTTCCCTCTGAAAAACTTCCTTTAGCAATTCTTTTAGAGTAAATCTACTCCCATAAATTTCAGCTTTCCTTGAAAGTATTTCATTTCCACTTCTGAAAGATATTTTCATGAGATATAGAATTCTATGTTGACAGTTCTTTTAACACTTTAAAAATGTTTTTCCACTGCCTTCTTGCTCCCATGGTGTTTGGTGAGAAATCACCATCTTTTCTTGTACTTCCCAGATAGGCATATATCTTCTTATGTAAAATGTCTATTCAAATCTTTTGCCCCCCCCCCCTTTTTTTTAAGTAGGCTTCACACCCAGTGTGGAGCCCAATGCAGGGCTTGAACTCACAACCCTGAAATCAAGACCTGAGCTGAGATCAAGAGTTAGACACTTAACTTACTGAACCACCCGGGTGCCCCTAATTCTTTTGCTGATCTTAAACAGGATTATTTTCTTATAATTGAGTTGCAAAAATTATTTACAAGCTACTTGTATTTTGAATGCAAATCTGTGTCAGATGCATGATTTGCAAATGTTTTCTCCCAGTCTCTGGCTTGTCTTTTCCTTTTTCTTAATGTTGCCTCTTGAAGAGCAAAATTTTTAAAATTTTGATGAAGTCCAATTCAACCCTTTTCCTCTTATGGATCATGCTTTTAGTTTCATATTTTTGCCTAATCCAGAGTCATCACATTTTCACCTGTTTTCTTAAGTCTGGAATCCATATTGAGTTGTTTGTTTATTCCCCACCCCCCCCTTTTTTAAAAATTTGCTATGGTGTAAGGTAATGGGCTAAGCTCATTAGGTTGCATATAGATCTAACTGTCTTGGCATCCTCGTTGAAAAGTTCATCATTCCTCACTGATTTGTCTTGACACTTTTGTCAAGGATCAATTGACTATAAATATAAAAATTTATTACTAGACTCTCATTTCTGTTCTATTGATTTAGCTGCCTGTCCTTGGGCCAATACCACTATATCTTAATTATTATAGCTCTGTAGTAGGCTTTTGAAGTGAGTTAAGTTCTCAAGCTTTCTTCTTTTTTTAGAATTCTTTTGGCTATTCTACATCACTTATATTTTCACATAATTTTAGAATTAGCTTGTCAATTTTTAAAAACAATCCTTGTTATTTACAATAGCCAAATTATGGAAGCAGCCCTAGTGTCCATTGATACATGAATGGATAAAGAAGATGTGGTAAACACATGCAATGGACAATTATTCAGCCATAAAAAGGGAAATCTTGCCAGCTGTAACAACATAATGGACCTAGAGAGTAAATGTTAAACAAAATAAGTCAGTCAGAGAAAGACAAATACCATATAATTTCATTCATTTGTGGAATTTAAGAAACAAAACAAATGAACACAGAAAAAAAAAAGAGAGACAAACCCCAAAACAGACTCTTATTAATAGAGAACAAACAGATGGTTACCAGAGAGGAAGTGGGTGGGGGCATGGGTGAAATAGGTGAAGGGGATTAAGAGTACACTCATCTTGATGAGCACCAAGTAATATATAGAATTGGGGAAATTTACATTGTACATTTGAAACTAATATAACACCGTATATTAACTATACTGGAATAAAAATTAAAATTAAAATTAAAAAAGATTTAAGACAAAAAAATGAAAAACAATGCTAGGATATCACAGGGATTGTACTGAATATACAGCTCAACTTAGGGAAAATTGCTATCTTAACAATATGGAGTCTTCGGATACATAATCAAGAATATATCTCTACTTATTTAGATCTTTAACTCTCAGGAGTGCTTTATAGTTTTCTGCATAGGACTCTCACAATTTGGGGGTTAAATTTATTCATACATATCTTTTTATTTTTCATACTATTGGAAATGGAATTATTGCCTCAATTTCATTTTTGGAATGTTCATTGCTAGCACATAGAAATACAATTAGTTTTTGTATACTGATTTCATATCTTGTGACCTCTTTACCCTGCAGCCTTGGCTAAAATTATTAGCTCTAGTAGTCTTTCTTTTCTTTCTTTCTTTTTACATTTTGGGTTTTTTTGGTAGCTTCTTTAGGATTTTCTTCCCTCCCCCCCCCCCTTTAGGATTTTCTACACACAATAATATATAATCTGTGAATAAGGCTTTTTTAATTCTTCCTTCCTAATCTGTATACCCTTAACTTCTTTTTCTTGCCTTATTGTATGCGTTGGAACCTCTGGCTCAATGTCAAATAGGAGGAGCAAGAACAGACATCTTTCCCTGTTTTTAAGTAGAAAGATCACCTAAGCTGTAGGATTTTCATAGACACCTTTTAGCAAGCTGAGGAATTCTCTTCTATTCCTAATTTGTTGAGAATTTTATCAAGAATGGGGGTTGAATTTTGTCAAATGCTTTTTCTACATCTATTGAGGTGATTGTATCCTTTATTAATATGGGGTATTACACTGAATTTTGGATATTGAACTAAACTTGCATTCCTGTATTCCTGGGATAAATCCCATTTGGCTATGGGATTTATAATCATTTTTTATGCTGCTGGATTCAGTCTGCTCATTGTTTCTTAAGGATTTTTTATGGCATATAATCATTTTTTTATGTTGTTAGATTAAATTTTCTAATTGTTTCTCAAAGATTTTTGAATCTATAGTCATGAGGGATATTGATTTCATTCAATTCAAAATATTTTATTTTCTGTGATTTTTTTTTTTTTTACCTAAAGGTTATTTAGAAGTATGCTGTTTAATTTCCATATATTTGAGGATTTCCTTTTTCTGTCTTTGATTTATAATTTAATTATGTTATGGTCAGAAAATGTACTTTGAATAATTTCAATTAAAAAAAAAATCTGTTGAGACTTGTTTTTATGACCTGGCATATGATTAAACCTGCAGAATGTTCCATGTACACTTAAAAAGAATGTGTATTTTGCTATTGTTATATGCAAGTACTGTAAATGTCAGGGAAGTTAAGTTGGTTGATAGTGCTGTTAAAGTCTTTAAAATTTTGCTGATTTTCTGTCTGGTTCTTCAATTATTGATGGGATATAAATCTCCAATGGTGATTTTCTATTTCTCATGTTAGTTTTTGCCTCATATACTTTAAGGCTCTGTTTTTGGGTGTGGTACATCTATAGTTGATATATATTCTTATTGTATTGACCATTTTATTACAAAATTTCTCTTTGTAGTTCTTTTCTGACAGTCAATTTTGTATGATAATGATATATTGCCTTCAATTCTCTTAAAGTTAGTTTGCATGGTATGTATTTTTCTATAATAGTAAAACTTTCAACTTATTATGTATTTGAATATAAAGTATCTTTTATAGATACCATACTTGATTCAGTCTGAAATCTCTGCCTTTTGATAGACGTGTTTGGTCTATTCCCATTTAATGTAATTTTTTTATATAGTTGGATTTACAGCTGCCATCTTGCTATTTGTTTTCGGTCTCATATCTTTTTTGTTCCTTTGTTCCTCCTTCACTGTCTTCTTTTGTGTTTATCATTTTCTAAGTGTACCATTTTAATTCTTTTGATTTTTAAACTATTTGAATCGTTTCTTAGTTGCTCTAGAAATTCCAATATGTGTGTTACTTTATCACAATCTACTTCAGGTTAATACTGCCTTAAATATAGCAACTTTGTTCCAATATATCTCTATTTCCTCTCCCTCTAATTCTAATATTGTTATATGTACCAAATCTACATATGTAATAAATATAACAGTATAGTTCCATAATTATTGCTTTATTTGCTCTTATTTCATGGAAAAAATTGAGATGAAAAAAGAGAAATATGTATCAAGTCTTTTATGTTTACCTACATTTTAATCACTTCCAGTGCTTTTCATTTATTCCTGTGGATTAGAGTTACTCTGGTATATTTCTTTTTAATCTGAATTATTTTAGTATTTCTTTGGTATTCCTTTAGTATTTCTTGTAAGTCTGCTAGCCTCAAATTATCTCTGTATTTATTTGAGAGTGTCTTTGGTACATTTTCATTTTAAAACAATAGTTTTGCTGGACATAGAAGATAGGCCCAGAAGCATTCTTGGTTGAGTATTTTTCCTTGTAGCACTTTGAATATATTATTCCAGTGCCTTCTCGCCTCCACTGTTTCTTTTTGCTTTTCTTCAAATTTTTATTTAAATTCTAGTCAGTTAACATACAGTGCAATATTGATTTCAGGAGTAGAATTCAGTGGTTCATCACTTACATGCAACACCCAGTGCTCATTCCAGCAAGTGCCCTCCTTAATGCCCATCATCCGTCTAGTCCATTGCCCACCCACCTTCCTCCGTCAACCCTCAGTTTGTTCTCTATCATTAAGAGTCTCTTATGGTTTGTTTCCCTCTCTCCCTCACCCCATATGTTCATCTGTTTTGTTTCTTAAATCCCACATATGAGTGAAATCGTTTGGTATTTGTCTTTCTCTATTTCCCTCAGCAATAATACTCTCTAGCTCCATCCATGTCATTGCAAATGACAATATTTCATTCTTTTTGATGGCTGAGTAATACTCCATTATATACATATCACATTATATATAATATTCCATTACACACACACACCACATCTTCTTTATCCATTTATCAGTTGATGGACATTTGGGCTCTCTCCATAGTTTGGTTATTGTTGGTAATGCTGCTATAAACATCAGGGGAGCATGTACCACTTTGAATCTGTATTTTGTATCCTTTGGGTAAATACCTAGTGGCACAATTGCTGGACTGTAGGGTCGTTCTATTTTGAGGAACCTCCATATTGTTTTCCAGAGTGGCTGCACCAGTTTGCTTTCCCACCAACTGTTCAAGAGGGTTCCCCTTTCTTTGCATCCTCGCCAACACCTGTTGCTTCTTTTGTTGTTACTTTTAGCCATTCTGACAGGTGTGAGGTGGTATCTCATTGTGGTTTTGATTCATATTTCCTTGATGATAAGTGAGCATCTTTTCATGTGTCTGTTAGCCATCTGGATGTCTTCTTTGGATAAGTGTCTATTCATGTCTTCTGCCCATTTCTTAAGTGGATTATTTGGTTTTTTTGGGTGTTGAGTTTGATAAGTTCTTTATAGATTTTGGATACTAACCCTTTATCAGGTATGTCATTTGCAAATATCTTCTCCCATTTTGTAGGCTGCCTTTTAGTTTTGTTGATTGTTTCTTTTGCTGTGCAGAAGCTTTTTGTCTTGATGAAGTCCCAATAGTTGATTTTTGCTTTTGTTTCCCTTCCCTTATGTCTAGTAAGAAATTGTTCTGGCAGAGACAAAGCGGTTGCTGCCTGTGTTACTCTCTAGGATTTTGATGATTTCCTCTCTCACATTTAGGTCTTTCATCCATTTTGAATTTAGTTTTGTGTATGTGTAAGAAAGTGGTCCAATCTCATTCTTCTGCATGTCGTTGTCCAGTTTTCCCAACACCATTTACTGAAGAGCTGCTTCCCCTGCTTCTGATAAGTCACCTATTGAGCATATTATTGTCATATATTGTGTGTCATTTTTTCCTTGCTTGTAATAATTTTTTGTCTATGATTTTTTTCAATGATGTGTCTATGATGCGTTTAGGTGAGGATCTCTGTGAATTGATCTTACTTGGAGTTTGATGAACCTCTTGGGTAGAAGAAAAATCATTAAAAATTATTTTTGTTCATTCTTTGAACATATATTTAATAGCTACTTTGGGGGAACCTGGGTGGCTCAGTTGGTTGAGCATCCTACCCTTGATTTTGGCTCAGGTCATGATCCCAGGGTCATGGGATTGAGCCCAATGTTGGGCTCTGTATTGACAGTGGAGCCTGCTTGAGATTCTCTGTCTCCCTCTGTCCCACTCCCCCACTTCTGCTCTCTAAAAAACACTTTTTATTATTTTTTTTGTTTTAAAAAAATTTTTTTTGTATTTACTTATTTTTGAGAGACAGAGTGAGACAAAGTGAGACTGGGGAGGGGCAGAGAGGGAGGGAGACACAGGATTGGAAACAGGCTCCAGGCTCTGAGCTGTCAGCACAGAGCCCGATGCGGGGCTCGAACCCACAGACTGTGAGATCATGACCTGAGCCGAAGTCGGACACTCAACCGACTGAGCCACCCAGGCGCCCCTAAAAAACACTTTTTAAAAAGCTATTTTGAAGCCTATGCCTGCTAAATCCAACATCAGGAGCCACCCAGAGACAGATTTTATTGAATGCTCCCGTGCCCCTGCCCAGCATGGGTTACACTTCCCTGTTTATTTTTCTTTGTGCTGTAAATCTTTGCTGGTAACTAGACATTTAAAATAATATATTGTAGCAATTTTTAATTTTATTTCCACCCCTAGGGTATTTTTGTTGTTGTTGTTGTTGTTGCTGTTGTTTGTTTTTAAGTAATTTGCTCAGATTGAATACGCCTCCCCTGTGGTTTGTTTCTGTCTCTGCTTCATTTTTTAAAATTCTCTCTCTCTCTCTTCAGCATAGGGGTTACTCTTATGTCTTCATGGCTTAGGTCTCCTCAATGACTAACTGTTGTAGTCAAACACTAGTAAGGCTTCCAGCCTCACTGGGTGGGTCTATGTGTAGGTTGGGAGCACATTCAAAGCTCAGGTAGTTTTCGAGTCTACCATGACTTTAACCTTCTGCTTGGCTTTCTCAGATCTCTGTACATGTGCTCAGCCTCCCAGTCGTCCAGGAATGTGTGAAGAACTTGTATCCTCTTCTGGGCTGCATGTCTGTATAGCTTTCCTAGTCTCTAGGGATGTGTGGAGCATTTATCAGGCCCCTCCATGACTCTCATTTCCAGGATTTCCCTGGAAGATCCCTATTAAATTTTTGGCTAATTCTCTTGTCTGCTGCTATCCTGACCAGGACTAAAAGCTCAGCTTAGGAGAGATGCAGCCTTTTCCCATTTGTCACTGTGAGTGTGGGTTTCCCACCCTTCACTCCCAAACATGTCAGCCCCCCCCGTCAAACAGAGATGCTAGTTTTCATAGGTAGCCCAGTTTGGTAGAAGCATCGGGCTGAATCAAGTGGGGCGGGAAATTGGGGCAGCTCAGGAAAGAATGCCAAGGATTGCCTGAAGACTCACGTCAAGTTCAGCAGTTTTGAGAAGCGAAGCTCTTCTCAATTTGTTATCTTTGGTTGGTTTCTAGAGACCTGATAGGGTTGTTTAGAAAACTCTGGTTTTATAATTGCTTATTGAGGAGAGGATGTCAACTCATTCACTTCTTCAATAGCCGGAAGCCTGCTCTCACTTTGCTGTTGGCCTGCTAAATTCTTACTGCCACACAAAGTGTAGAGGCTTCTCAGAAAATTTAAAACATGTTTTCTCAACATTTTTTTGGTATTTCCACTGGAAGAATCAGTCTAGATATCTAGTGTTCCATACAGGAGAGTTAATACTGTATCAGTTTTTTATAAGCATTAAGTGAATTTCTTTATGCAAAGAATTCAGCAAAGTGTCTGTAACAGAAAGGAGCTAAAAAATACAGTAGTTATAATAATGTCTGAACACTTACATTGTAGGGATTTTACATACCTTGTTTTATTTAATCTTGACTCTAATAAGAGGTAGCCATGCCAATTTTAATGTTAGCAAAAAAATATATATGTATTTACTAGGCCAAGGACATGTAAGTAATAAATGGTAGAGTCAGGATCTCAATCCAAATCTACTCAATTCCAAAGCTGGTACCTTCCCCACTTTACCACACTGCTTCTATGGTAAAGGAGATTTCAGAGGTTGTTATTTTGGAGTAGCCTCTAGACTAACTAGGACATAGTAAGAAATTAAGTCTATTACAGGTATCAGGGGGAGGGGTTATTGTTATAGTAACTGGCAGTGACCCCCATCACAGTGGGGCACATATAGATTCCCAAAAGTAGACAGGGCTTTCGCTAAAACAAGTAACAAATGACTGTAAGGCTCCTGTGTGAACCATTGACACTGATAAGGTTTTAGGGTTCTATGTGGTATTTGCCCAAATTCCAGTTACACATACTATAAACAATGATATTTGAACTAAGGCTACCACAAAAGTCCTTAAACAGCTGAACTTCATTCCGTTTCAAAGCTGGTAAGTATATTTGGGTATTAAGTAGCGAATGTTGGGAACGTTGGCTTTTTTGGTTTGAATCTTACAAGTGGGCGACATTCATTTGAGTGATTATGAGACCGGTTCTCAGTTCTGAATATTCAGAAACTAGATTCTAAGTTACTACAAAAGCCTTCCTGACTGGTCTTTTCCATATCTAGTTTCTTCTCACCATTGATCTGTTCTTTAATCCTTGCCTCACTGACATTCCCCAAACATTCTTTAATCATGTTGCTTCTGCATGGTTTCTCACTACTTATTACTATTCTCAATTCTCTACTATAGGCCTTTGTAACTGGCTCCCAACTTACCTGTAAACTCTCTATCTCCCACAGTTCCCTGCTCCTGGTAGGCTCATTTACTCACTCTCCTTCCATTCTCTATTCTTACTACCTTCATTCTCACCTCCAAACCTCTGCTTATGCTTTCTCCCTACTCGTTTTCTTTCCTGCCCCTCCACATGATCTCTCTTCCCGGGTGGGCTCTTTTCTCTCCTCACCTACCCAAATCTTACGGGTCCTTTAACATCTACCTCCTTTCATTCAGCTGTGGACATTTGTTCGTGCCAAGAAGCATAAGCTCCAAAATTTGTCTCTAAGGTTCCTTTCCCCCATCTAACTTACCCAAAAAACAAACAAAAATTTACATTTTTATCCCACATCTAGCCTAGCCGTGGCTCCACATTAGGGGAAATCTCATTTTTGTTCAATTGATACATCACTTTTATCCCTCTTTTGACTGCCTCCAACTTTAATATAATTAGGAGATCGGCCCTTCCCTCCCCGGAGTTATATATCTGTCCTAGGCAATCTATTCTAGTTTAGATATGGTCTCTTCTGGGCCTATGACACAGCATATGGTTATTACCAAGTAACAGATATATTTCCAGAGGAAAAACTTGATTATAATTACGAGTCTCATAACTGAGGTAGTTGTAAATTATGTTGCATAATGTTCTTAAAATTATAAAACTATTAATATTTGAGTGCATTAATTATTTTGCTTCATGCTGTGCAGGCAGCCAAGAGATAATGGCTTCCTTTTAGCAAAAAAAAAAAAAAAGCTATTCAAATGCTTGGTTTGCTCTGAGCCCATATCTCGCGTTTTTTCTTTGCCATCTCTTTGGTACCCATCACCTTCCCTGTGTTTTTTCCAGTTAGTCATCAATGTGGATGAGATGACATAAACAATACTGGCATACTTATCAGTTTACCTGCCAAGTCCGCTTCCTTGTCCCAGTCTCACCCTTTCCTACACAGGAGCAGGACAGTGGGAGAGGGACAGGAAGTGATGGAATCTGCTTAGAAGAGCCAAGGACATAATAAAAGAGGAAAAAACAAGAAGTGAAGAAGGACAGGGGAAACTTAGGAGATGTTCTAGATTTTCTACCCACTTTAGTGGGTATGAACCAGTCTTACACCATTCCCTACTGGTTAGGACAAGACCACACATATTTAGGACATAAGAAAAAAAAAATGCATTCAGATGAGAATTATTTGATAATACCTCTACAGGAATTTGGTAGGTGAGGCAAAATGAAGGGGGTTGGCATAACTGGTGTCTTACCTATAGTGGCTGAATCTTCTATAAGCAGAGACAATCAAGGTTGCTAAGACCCACATTGCATCAACTAAAGGTGGCCAAAGGCTTATTCCCATTTCAAAATATTTTAGTTGATAGTATATATAAAGATGTATCACTACTGTTCTTGCATTCCAAGGGACCTGAAAATTCCATACAAATAATTTTGCTTTCAATAAGTCAGTGGACTTTACTAGAAAAACAAGAAACAAAAGAACATTTTTGGCTAGTTATAGATACATCTGAACTGGGATGCAAGAGGAAGGAAGAATATGTCATTTTTACTGAGGTGAACTGCTCAGGAAAATAAAAGTAGTTATACTCTTTTAGCAATCTGCTGCTTCTTACCCAAAACATAAATCTCACTGTTGACTACGGCTGTACTGAATCGGTACTTAGAGAACTTCATGGGCGCCCGCTCTGTCCATTGATCTTGGCTGGGGTCATACTGCAACAGTCGGTTGCTTAGTCGATCTGGTTCTTCATCAGGAAGATCCATCTGTGTGAAATATGACAGCCGATGTAATAACATACCATTTAGAAATCTCTGTGAGTGCATGAGTGCAATTAATCAAAGCAGACAGCCAAGGAGATGAATAGAAGTTAGCTGTTGTGACTCACACTCACAAACACACCAGATCCCGTGACTTGGGGTGATGAGGACTCTGTCAATGTCAGAGGAATTGATGTTCTGTAATAATGGAGCTAGGGTGTCGGCCTACAGCAAACAATCTGTGATCTTAGCCATGAGACAAGGCAGCATTTTTTAGAAAATGAAGTGATGGCAGAGCCTTAAAAATGAAACCAAACTTTCTTGAACAGTATTTAAAGTGTAATTTTATTTCCGCAAACGTTATTGGGCTAGAGTTTAATAATATTTGCAACAGACTAATTTTAATAATTCATAAGGCATTTTTCTTTTTAATATTTTTCTAATCCAAATGGAATGAAATTATAAAAACGTTTTAGTGTTTTAATCATTAGAGTATTTTTACACTATAATTACGACCTATATGGGAATGGTCTGAACTCAATTTTTAAGATTTATGGATTAATATAAATTATTTGCAGTTATTTTAATGTATTTATTTACATACATTTTTAATGACTAGAAACAGTAAAAATTGAACTGTTTATTCTTACACACAAGAATATGGTTTTCCCTAATCATAAACTTTAGGTGAAGTGATGTGTTTTGTCTTCAATGTGTCAAGAACTTTTATGGCCTCAGTCTAAGGATGCTTAAATGGCTTTTGTTTTGGATGCAGGTGTTTGATATAGAAATAATTGCCATACTTATGAAAGTTGTAATTAATTTAATTACTTTAAATCCACCAGGGGTTATGATCACTGTGATACAATCACGAACCCACGTGAGCTTTCAGTTTAATGCTCTGTAGTTACAGCCCTGCAAATGCTTTTGTTGTACGGTAAATATTCATGTGCCATTTGTGTGAAGACGTTATACAGGAACATTGTTGACTTTACTGTTTTAATTTTCCTTCTCATTTTTAAGTATTTGATCTTTATTTTAGTGGGAAAAAAACCAAAGAAAAGCTTCTATGTTGTCTTTGGAGCTTATTCATGCAATATTAACTATAAAATGGATAGCTCTGAAAAGCTTAACTACACATAATCAGTCAGGTCTCGGCTACTAGCTGTGATTAAATCTGTACTGCTTCTTGACGCACAGCACAAATTTCACGAAGCATTAAATGCGGAGTTTAAGTTTTAAAAACAGGTATGATAAATGGCAAAATCCAAGCTCGTGAAATGAATGCAAAAAGCATCAGTTTGATCACAAGGCGAATTTCCAAAACAAGAAATCCTATGGGCTGAAAGAGGTTGACTTTTTGATATGAGGATGGACAGTGAGCTACGGAGAAGAGTTTTTATAAGGAAGACCCGCAGGCCAAGGCAGAAGGCAGCTGGCATGTTACTGCTGTGAGAGCTCAGGGCACTGGGAGGGACGGCCACAGAGAGAAGGAAGGGCCGCTGTGGTCACACTCTACTGACTTTGCCATCTCGGCGTGTATCTCCTCGCAGGGCTTTACCACAAACGGTATCCTGGTTTCTATATCTGCTGGTGCTCAGCAAAGACATGAAGTGTTTCCAGTGACAATATACTTTTGTGGCAATGATCGTACCATCACAGGTTGGGTATTCTGGCTTCCTGGTTAGAGTAAGAGCTTTATATTTAGAAGAGACCTCGGAGTTACTTGGCCTTGGCTCACACAACTATTGAGCAGACAGAAGCGGCATGAAGATCCAGCTTCTCTGCCTCTAACTTAGATGCTCCCCACAGATAATTCCTCAGCATAAGCATCTTTCATAATTAGCAAGAATGGGAAGGATTATAAAGAGCATAGCATGAATACTGAATGAAGTCATATCTATGAATAACACACTTTAAAATTCATTCCCCTAAAATGCTTTAACACTTTACAATCTTAAGTTTAATATTCTATAAAGTAAAAGGCATTTTACCCAAATATAAGTCATGCTCTTTTAGTGTTCCACGAGTACATTTTTCAACACAGCAACCAGACGCGGCACGGCCATGCCAGTTAGGGATGCAGGAAATTTCTTAACCTGAGGGGTCCAGCCTCCGATCACGTAAAGTTTATTATTCACCGTGACTACGGCATGGCACGCCAACTGCAGTGGAAGGGGAGACACCCTTCTCCAACTGTCCCGTTCTATTGAGTATTTATCGACACAGTTTGTGATGAGATACTGGTTTTTGACTTTCATCTGTCCTCCTATAACATAGAGGTCATTACAGACACAGCCCAGAGCGTAGAGCTCTCGAAATTCAGCTGTGCATAACTTCTCCCAAAACTGGTTCCCTCTGTCATGATACCTGCCAATTAAGAGAGAGAACCTGGGATTAGTGTTAACTGGAACACAACTTACCCGAGAAACATACTTAAGTTTCTTTTCCAGCTACAAACAACATGATCTGGGTCCTACTATTGGTATGAGGAAGACACATTAATATAAGATAGTAATACAGGTTTGTGCTTCTTTTTTTTGGCAAGGGTTGATGAACAGACTCTAATGTGCATAGAAACAATTAACCGTATCTCTCTGCAGAATTTATTTATTTTGGTAGTTATTATTTATTGATTAATTTAGTTTAAATTCAAGTTAGTTAACATACAGTGTCGTCTTGGCTTCAGGAGTAGAATTTTAGAAAATATACTGACAAAGTATAGGTGATAGCTTTCATTTCCTAGTTCCGGGAAAGCAAATCAAGAATAGGAAGTCTTTCAGAAAATCCTTTGTAATTTTACTAGAAAGGAGGAATAAGTAAAAATGAAAAAATGGCACAATGTATTAGTCTGTGGAGTAGAAGTCTCACTTTAATACCATATTCAAGCAAGCAGCTTTCCAGCAAACTCAAAATACCTCAATTCAGAGATTTTTAATGGGACAATGTATGCTATGTAGAATTTTAAGGATTCTTCTTGTAGTTCTAACTGGCTGAGAACAGAGTCAAGAGCACCTGTAGGTGTCTGATACATTTAGCATCTACGTTAATGCTCTGGGTATGCTAATTTCCGTAATTTCTTCCATGAATAAGTGTATCTGTCTGAGAAGGGTTTGGGGTGGTAGAGACACCAGGATATTGGTTTCTCAATATCTCCTAGAGTCTGACACTTTGATTGTGTGTGTGTGTGTGGCGCATTATAGAGTCACTAAATATATGATCTTGTGGGTATCCTTTGTCTTGCCTCTTGATAATAGGAAGTCTGTTTTCTCCAATCATGATTTGGGACACACAGTCTAAGATGGACAAAATTACTCATGGGGACAGTGAGGTGTGAAATTAGATCTGTCCCAGGAAATCCAGAATGTATTCTGGAATTCAAAACTAAAACAAAACCAGGAAAATGTGGAAAATAAGAAAAGTTATTCTGTTTGGAAACAAATGAAGAAACCATGAGTGTTCTATACAGAGTACAGTTTTAAAGTACAGACTACTTATTTTGCATCAAACATTTGACAGTTAACAGGATTATAGGAGTTTTCCCCAGCAGTTCTGGCCAATTCTTATATTCTTCCCCAGAGATAACTGCTTACTTAGGGCTTGACAGGGAAGTTGGAAGATTACATTCCTTTCCTAGAGGGCATGTCTGGTTTGTCACAATCTGAATGCAGAACCTTAATGCTAGTTGTTGTCTATGCAATTCTAGGTAGGACACCGGTCCCTTGAATCACAGTTGGAATTTTCACCAGTACTTTTAATTGTATTGGGTTTCAGAAGAGGAAGGAGGGCTAGGTGTCACGGATGGGGGAATACTGAAGTAAAGCCAATTTATTAGTATATCAAGAGAACTAAAAGAATGGGGTTTTGGCTTACTGAGACATGGTTTAAGAGAACAAGCCAAGGATGAAATATGTCCCATGAGGGTTGGGAAGTACACGTTTTCTGGGCAGGCTTGCTAATCTGATTTTTGTTTTGATACTTTAAAATGAAAATGGGAAGGAGAAAAGGACCAGATAAAAGTATAGAACATATTATTAAGAGAAATGGATAGAACATAAAAAGACTGACAAAAGAGGTTCAGCATTCACAGAGGCTGAAAGTGTAAAGACAGCCCTTATATCCTCAGCTGTTTGTATAACTGAAGTATGAGGGAGAGTTAAAGAAGATGGAAAGGTAGATCTTTTTTTTTTTTTTTTTTTTTTTAAAGAAATGACCTACTAGGGGCACCTCGGCAGTTCAGTCTGTTAAGCGTCCGACTCTTGATTTTAGCTCAGGTCATGATCTCATGGTTCATGAGATCAAGCCCTGCATCAGGCTCTGTGTTGACAGTGCGGGGCCTGCTTGGGATTCTCTCTCTTCCCCTCTCTCTCTGTCCCTCCCCTTGCTCGTTCTCTGTCTCTCTCAAAATAAGAAAGTATACTTAAAACAAATAATGACAGAACTGCAGCCTGTCTTGACGAGGAAGCAAAGTAGCAATCTAAAGAACCCAAGGTACCTGTACAAGAGGCTCTACGATGAAAAGAGGGACACCGAGGGATCTGATAGCCTGGCTCTGTAGTCTATACCTGATTATTCTGAGGAAGACTGTTCTTGCTTCCTAGGGACATGCTTGGTCCCCATGGGCATAGGGCCAGGTCACTCACCCAGGGCTCTGCAGTCCTTCCCCTATCACTACTAGGGGAGATGATGGTAAAAAAGGGACAGGCCTACAGTTCAAAAGAGATGATGGAGTGTTAAGAGATGACAGAAAAATAATAGACCTCTTAATTCTTCCTCCCAACTTTGCCATGAAGAGGAACTTTCTCACTGAAAAGTCTGAACAAACCCTCGTAAGAGGGAACTGAGAGGGGAAGGATACTGAAGGAGAGCTTTTCTACCTAGTATTTATTCTAGGTGCCTATTTCTCACTTACCCAGTTAGCTGAAGACCTGAATGCTCTCTGAAGACTTGCTGAATAAACAGTAAACAGACACATCCTCCTCACATACAAGACCTATGCTACCTCTTAGCAGACACTCGTTCCTTTTATGATTCTAGGATTTGAAGCTTTCTTAGACCACAAACATTTTACACTATTAAGGTTTAGGAAAGATCTACAAATTAAGAATACAGAGTGAAAACTGATAGATAATTAGTAATTTTTGGTTGAGAAAAAAAAATTACTTGTTCCTCTGAATTATGAACTAGAAAATCAGCTCAAAGGAATCAATAAACTTTTCTTCTTGTTAAGTTATATCAACAAGCTCTTCAAAACCTAATCAATTACACACTTTATTTTTTTTTAAGTTTATTATTTATTTTTGAGAGAGAGAGAGAGAGAGAGAATGAGTTCAAGGGGCAGAGAGAGAGAGGGAGAGAGTATCCAAAGCAGGCTCTGAGCTGTCAGCACAGAGCCTGATGTGGGGCTGGAACCCACAAACCATGAGATCATGCATGACCTGAGCCAAGTCAGACACTTAACCGACCGAGCCACCCAGGAGCCCCTCAATTACACCCTTTCTTTTGGATCAGAAATGAAAGCTAAGCATGAAAATATACAATGGAGTCATAATATATATACATTTACCTTATAGAAATCCAGCTGTATGCTCTTAACAAAAGGAGAAAAATAATTTTAGAATGTGGGTGATTTCATTATGAATGATATACATATGTAGAATATGAAATTACGGGGTAATTTTGACTACATGTAATTAAGACATGATCGCTCTTTGGGAAGTATTTCCTTCTACTGTTGCTAGAGTCAAGATAATTAAAACCAATTTACAAATATTTGCTAGATACAAACCTATAGATTTCAACATTCTTGTTCTTTTGTCTAGCGAGTTTGGAGGCACTTGCTTCTCCGGCCACAATTATAGTGTTGTTTTCCGTGACGACACCAGCACACACGGTTCCCAAACCCTCTCCATACTTGGGAGATGAAATGAAATAGGTCTTCCGTGAAGCGGGATCATAACAAAAACTGGCCTCCCCATAGTTCCTGTGTCTTGACCTGATTCCTGAAGAATTGTTGCCAATGCAAAGCAAAAGACTAGTAGTCTCCATGCCATAACGAAGATTTAGAGAGTGCTGCTGGGGTGTCTTGATGGCTTTGAATGCGTTTTGAATGATGTCAATGCAAGCTGCATCACACAGAAGCATTGTGTTCCTTTTTAGGGCTTGTCTTAAAAAAGAAGGATTTATAAGTTCCAATCTGACCTGCTTCAAAAGCTCAACAAGATGTTCTGTGCGCAATTCTTGGTTATGATTTACCCATCTCAGGACTAAGTCCAGGATGCTCTCCTCCCTGGATATGTTCAAGTCATCCGATTTAATAAGCGTCAGAAATTGGTGTGCTCCGATTTCTAGTATTTCTTCATGTAAGCTCACCTCAGCAAAGTGCTGATATAAATATTTCTTTGATTGATCGGATAAATCTTCAGCTCCAATCTGCTTTGCAAAATAATAGATACCTACACAGTTCGAGGCATCCATATGGTCCATCATGTATTTTTGACACACACTAAAGATTTCTTCCATCTGCATAAAGTAGGCAGCCATAGCTACGGTCTGTACATTGGCATTGTTGATCTCCAAAGCCGCATTGTACATGTAGTTCAATATCACTGACACACTTTCTGCTGTAATGTCATGAAGTATGACTTCCCTTTGAGTACATTCAAGCAGTCCACAAGTGAACATAGCTTTGAAATAAGGACTAAATGCAGCCAGGACCAGCCTGTGGCAAGGAAATTTCTCCCCTTCTGCTATGAGTACTACGTCAATCATTTCTGCTAATTCTTTCATGTTCTTAACTTTATTCAGTAAATTCAAGCTATGTTGGTATTTTTCTTTTTCCTCAGCCTTGAACTCCATGATACACTTTTCAATGTTGCTAAGTAAGTCTTCTTTAAATTTAGCTTGATTCTTGTGGGGCTATTTGCATGTCTGATTACTCACAAAGCAACAGAGATGTCCTGTAACACTCCTGAGGGAGAGAAAAGAATGTTTTCTTGTAAGAAAAAAATTCTCTGTAATTTAAATATGGAGCGTTAGTACTAAGAAGTATTTGTAAATAAATATTATCCACTCCAAACAGAGTTTAAGACAACCACTTTTGTGTCTAAAAATAATGCCATTGATTGCATAAACAGTAAATTATTAACTACTGACAACATTAACCTAATCAGCAGCAGAGATTTTTCTAGGAGGGCTGGAAAGTCCTCCCTTCCAAGGTGAATGGAGAGAGAGGTGATAAGCTGGCATGTTTTGCAAATACATTTCCAGTTACCAAATACAGCTGGCCGGCAAGCAAAGGAGGCAGGGGCAGCAGGTAGCCTTCTCTCTGAGGAGATGCATCATTGAAAATGTTATGTGCACCCTCCCAAAGAAACACACCCACATGTTTAATGGCCACAAAACCATACAGGATGGCCGAGAAAAGAAGTCCATTAAAGTTCTGTGCAAACTTTTGCTACGGGGCAAACAACTCAAAACAGTGCTTTGCAAAGCACAACCAAATGTCTGCTGACCTGAGAATTTACAATACTTGAAACTCAGAACTAACTCATCCTAAACTTAGAAAGGACCCCAAAGCCAGCCTGTGTCTCTATCCCCACTCCTTGCTCAGCTTCTCTTGGTTCCTGACTTCCTCATGGCGTAGATGGACTCACTTCCGCCCTTAAAAAGCACTGGTCTAATCAGAAGTCTCTTTAAGCTCGTCTTCACCTTGCCCAGAGGAATGGTAACAGGGTATTTCAAGGGAGTTAAAGAGCTGTTTGGATTTAAAGAAGGGCATTCTAGAGTCAGCAACCCTCACGCGAAGAGCAGATCTCCAGGCCCCATCCCTTCTGTAGTTCTTACTTGGCTATTAGCTGTAAGCAATAAGAATAAATGATGGTAGGAAAGTCAGTGCTAGGAGTTAAGAGAGGAAGAGAGGTGATTATTTCAATCACATGAAAGCATAATTTGTCAGCTATAGAGGTTGTAAATTTTCTACATTTCTGTAACCCTATCAAATCTCGATGAAATTTCTCCATCTCCATTCTCACTGTGTCTCAATGAGCAATGGCACTTGTTTCAGCGTTGAATGAAAGTTCATTTCAGGAAACAAGTGTTAGGCATGACAGGAATGTTTAAGTATGTAATGGCAACTATAAGACCTAAAAATCACTGCGCTAGAGTGTGTGGAATTATAACAACCAGCCAATCTAAGAGTCTGCACAGACTTCAAATAGGAATAAAACCCTCTTTGCCAGATTTTCCAGCATTAATGGCTCAGCTTGATTTCAATAAAAGCTTAAGGCTTTCTTTGTGAGGCCTTGCAGGTTAAAAGCGGACCTCTGCTTTTTACTTTCATTTGTTTTAGATTTTACAAAGAGAATCCAATTATCGGTAATTAGGAGGTCATCATATTTCTGAGCTCTCCTACACCACATTATGGGTAGCCCAAATAATATTACGTGGGCTTCTTTGTACATAAACACACAATTCACTTTATAGATGGCAGCTGTTACCTTGAGCTGAAAACCAGAAAAGTTTCCTCATAAGGAAATAAGTATTAGAAAATTTCTACTATTCCATCTGTAGGGATACATAAGAGGATATGTATCCCTCAGAGGATAACCAATCCCAGTGCTGGAAAGCCAAGAGCAGTTTCCAGATAGGGTCACTAGATCTAGTATAATGCAGGCAGTTAAGACTCGTCAGTTTCTAAAGTGTTGACCTTGATGCTGCTAGGAAGAAACGAGATGCTGGGGACCCAAATATTATGACCATAACCCTAGGGTTTTGTATTTTTGAGGCAGGAACCAAACCACCCTTGTTGAGTTTGGTGGCATAGGGCTATCTTAATAAAAACACAGGCAGCATTAGTTTCAAAGAGAGTTAAAAAATGGACTAACTAGTACAATATGTTTGTTTTCTTTATAAACATAGTAGTATCTTATAAATGACTTTACAGTGGACAATGTTGGGTTTCCCCCAGCATCCCAACCTGCCTTCTCTTGGAGTCAATGGGGTAGGGCCACTGTGACTGGTTCAAGGATGGTGTGAGACCTGAGGTTGGCTTCATCAGTGTGAAGCTCACGTCTCTGGTTCGATGGTTGGAGGTGTCCATGTGTCATATAGATGAGAGGTCTGGATCGGCTACAGCCACGTCTCCATAAGCCAGCATGAGGACAAAGCTAATACAGGGAAGAAGGCAGAGAATAGAGAGCGACGGGTTCGAAACATGCTGCACATCTGTATTTTTCAGGTTTCAGTGACAAACCATTTCCTTTACTGTTTACGCTAGTTTGAACTGGGATTGCTGAACTGACACTCAAGAGTCCTTATGGTACAAGTGGCAGGTGCAAAAATATCAAGAAAAGGTTGCCTAAGATACTTGCAGTTGTATATGTTGTAAAATTTCACTTTTGTTATGTTCTTATGTTTTCTACTATTACATTGTCAAGTAAAAGAAAGATGGAAACTTTCTTCATTTCTTCATGACAGAAGACAACTATCACTAAGTCACTCTTCTGAGTTTACCTCTTCTCGTTAAATGGCCACAACATTTTACAGGTGCAGGAACGGAGTCTTGAACCCAGTTCCATCTGACTCCAAAGTCTGTACTCTTAACCATTCCCTGTTGTGCAAGTGCAGACAAACTAGGGCCACAGACTAAATATTTCAGGCTCTGTAGGCTCTAGGGTCTCTGCGCAGCTCAACTCTGCCATTGTAATGCAAAAGCAGCCAGAACTGATACATAAACAAAGGAGCCTGGCTGTGTGCCAGTGAAATGTTTTAGGGCTATTGAAACTTGAATTTCATATATTTTCATGTGTCACGAAACATTCTTCTGATTTCAAAAAAATTTTTTTTTAATGTTTATTTATTTTTGAGAGTTAGAGACAGAGCATGAGTGGGGGAGGGACAGAGAGAGAGAGAGGGAGACACAGAATCTGAAACAGGTTCCAGGCTCTAAGCTGTCAGCACACAGCCTGACTCAGGGAGGGCTCCAACTCTGGAACAGTGACATCATGACCTAGGCCAAAGTTGGACGCTCAACAGACTGAACCACCCAGGCACCCTAACATTCTTCTGATTTTTCAAAGCTATTTAAAATTATAAAATCCATTCTTAGCTTATGGGCTATACAAAAACAGGCCACAGGTCGATGACTCTTGCTCTACTGTTATAAATAAATCCATTTTCTAGATCATGAGTAGGACAATATCCCATCTGGGTGCCTATTCTCCACTTCTCTGCTTAAACCCAGCTGGGCAGTTTTGGGAAGGGTAATGGTCAGATCCCTATTTCAAAATGATCATCTGATTTTTCCCAAGGTCCCCAAAGAGAAATCAATTTCTTGCATAAATACTTTATTTGGATGCAGCTTGTCTGCCCCAAACATTGGCTTCAACAACAACAAACACTTTTAAAACAAAAATAACTGTTACAAACACTATGAAGAAACATTTATGAATTTTTTAGATGCATGTAAATATTTAAGTACCCCCTCCTTCCAATTGCCTTTTACACACCTCCTGAAATATGCTCTAAATTTCTATGTATTTATAGGCCAAATGAATTTGCTGATGGAAACCCTGAAAAATACCCAAGCAGTTAAACTCACCACCATATTTCAAAGACATTCTCAGCATTGTTTCCTGTATGTATAAGGTGTAGAGAAGATACTGGCATTGCAGTGAGATGGCTTTGAAGGGACACCAGTCCTGGCTTTGCATCTGTTTGGATACTTGCTATAATCCTAAAATTATTTAACCTTTGAAAGCCTTGGTTTGTTCATCTGTATAATGGGCATAATGTACATAAATAAGGTAGTTAGGTTAGTTCTTGGCATCCAAGTGCTCAATAAATGGAAATTACTGTTATTTTATGGTAGTATAGCAGGGTGCAGCTCAGAGGCTAGAAACGTGGGCTTTGGTTGGGATTACTGAGGCCTGGGTTTGAATCCCTGCTCTACTATCTAGTGACATGAGCAAGTTTCTTAAGCCTCGTTCAGTCTTTTAACTGGAGATTAGCTTTGAGAATTATATAATAGTCGGGAGAATTAAATAAGGTCATGCATTTATAATATGTAATTTGCTTGGTAAAATCTGCTCGGTAAAGCTGAAGTAGGATATACCTGTACAAATAATTTTCTAATAATAACGATGTTTGGGTCCATATACAAACTGCTTGTGGGTACAGACACAGCTCATAAATAAAAGAGAGCTGACAGAAACTTTTTCTTGTAATGAGGGCAGAGAGGGCATTCTCCTTTCATCAGCAAAACAAAACTGTATAAATGTTCTCAATGATATCAATGGGAAGTTATTCTCTGCTCCAATTTATAGAAGACTGAACTGGTGCATTCATATTAATAGTACCCATAATAACAGAGAAAAATGAGTAGCAAAGATAAATACAAATCACAAGAATAATGCCTAATTACTCTGCAAATCCAAATGCAGTTATACCCGTGTCCAGTATATTTAGTTTTGAGAGATGGACTGCTACAAATTTTAATGCGGCATAAAAATGTTAATTTAAACTGCCAATGATTTGCTTTTATGATGTTTGATTTTATAATCTTTACATTACCTTTTCCTAAATAACAAATGATACATGACCTTCTTCCATGTGTTGAAGTCAAAACTAGTTTAAATTTAATAGTAGCACTGTTTGAAATGGCAAAACTTTGGAAATAACCGAAATATCGATTAACGTGAGAACGGTAGTACATTCCCTCAAGAGAATACTGCACAACATAAACAAAGAACTTCTCTGTGAGTTTGAAATTACATCAAAATAAAAAGTTAAACATGTTATATACATACAACTGTGGTGGAATATAAAGAAATGAAGGATAATTATAAAACAGACCAAATTCAGGATAGGGTTGCCTTCAAGAAGTGCGAAGGAGGGGATACATTGGAGAACGGCACGGCACGTGTCACAGTGAGCACCGCGTAATGTATGAAACTGTCCAATCTCTACGTTGTACACCTGAAACTATTATAACATTGTAGGTCAAATATACTTCAATAATAAGGATTAACAAAATTTCTCCTGAGCTTCTCTTCACCGCCAGCACTCCTTGTTCAAACATTATGAGGTCCTTCACAGTCTGGCATCTCCCAACCTTTCCTGCTTCATCTCCTGGCTTTCCTTCCTTATACTTCTCAATCTTTCAGTAGTACTGAACCACTAACAATTCTGATGCAACTTGTATCCTCTTCTGGGCTGCATGTCTCTATAGCTTCCCTAGTCTCTAGGGATGTGTGGAGCATTTATCAAGCCCCTCCATGACTCTCATTTCCAGGATTTCCCTGGAAGATCCCTATTAAATTTTTGGCTAATTCTCTTGTCTGCTGCTATCCTGACCAGGACTAAAAGCTCAGCTTAGGAGAGATGCAGCCTTTTCCCATTTGTCACTGTGAGTGTGGGTTTCCCACCCTTCACTCCCAAACATGTCAGCCCCCCCCTCCCCCCGTCAAACAGAGATGCTAGTTTTCATAGGTAGCCCAGTTTGGTAGAAGCATCGGGCTGAATCAAGTGGGGCGGGAAATTGGGGCAGCTCAGGAAAGAGGTCTGGAATATCCTTCTCCCCCTTCCATCTGTTCCACCTGAAAAAATACAAGTGGCTCTTCAAAATTTAGCTCAGACATTGCTTCCTCCTTGCTCCTGCCTTGAACACAGTGATTGTTGCACTGTTGTTACTGCAATTTATTTATGCAATTGTCTGCCTCCCCTTTCAATAATGAGCACATTGAGAAAGAGGGCTCATGTTTTAATCATTTCCATATTCTTAACCTCTGTCCCCAATGATGCCTGGTGCATTAGAGTCGCTCAATTAAGGTCTCTGCAATTTTATGAATGTTTTGCTTAGTCCTAAATTGTAAGTTCACGATAACCTTTTATCCTTCTGGTTTTATATATATTATTAAACCACTACCTGGAAGATTTTGTTTCTACATTTAAAAGTTGTGCCTGATTCTTCAAGTTGCTAACCTATTGTCCAAGTCAAGCAAACAACCCAGAATCATTAACTTGATTTCCTTGCCTAGAACTCAATGCACTGTGACACCCACTTCTCACTTCTAATTTTGTTACCATGTGCTCTCAGGAATTTGGCCCCAATTTCTAGGGAACTGAAGCCGAGATCACAAATTACCTGCTCAAAGACTTTTTTTTTTTTGCAAATTAATTGTCAACAGGCAAAACTGACACATTGCAGCATCTATTGAAAACAGTGGAAGATATGGCAACAGTGGGCCGGCCCTTCATTCCCATGGCGACAATGGGGTGCAGGACCTGAGTCCTCCGTTGCCACCTCTCAGATGGCACTTCTACTCTCTGGTCCACAGCCCCCATTATCCTTTTATTGGGACTGGAGTGTCTGTCTTCATTTATAATTCTCCTCACGCTGTTGCCTTTCTCCTCCGGCCTTTTTAGTTATCCTACAGCCACTTATTTGTGACCCCTGGCTTTCACCATTCCATCCCCACACATTACTTTGCCTCAGCATCACAACAAGGTGCAGACACTGGTAGAAAATGGCTCAGAATACCCGCACCACCCTAAATGCATTCTGAGTCTCCCACTAGTAGGGAAAAACACCTGGTTCACTTAATAGCAATAATCCATCCCACACACTTGGGTGTTTAAGAACGGCCAGGCATATGAGTGATAAAGCTAAATAGGACAGATTTCCTTTTGGCTTTCCTTTGAGGAGTTCAGTTTTGCGTTCTCTGGGCACTTTATACTTTTCAAAGTGCTTTAATGTGCATTATACAGTAGCTCATTAGTTCCTCTTAAGAATCACGTTGGGGGGGGGGGGACGCAGGGCAATTATATTCCTGGCTTTCAAGTTAAGAGAGTTGCCTGGGGATACTTTTGATACTTACAGAAGCTTTTTAAAGTGCCAGGCACTATTCAAGGCTCTAGGCAGACAAGCAGGAACGGGAGAGACGGAAGTGTCCCTACCTTTACGGAGCTTGCAGTCTAGGGAGGGAGGCAAACAACGTAGATAATTCAGAGAATAATGCTGCCAGGACAATGGATGCTGTGACATTAAGGAGGGGAGAGACCCCTGGCTGGGCAAAGACGGTCTCGTTGGGAAGCGAATGCTGGGCTGAGCTGTGAAGGCAGTAGCTGGCCCCCAGGCCACCGGAGGGAAGCGCGGAAGGCCCCGCAAATGCCAAGGGCCCGGAGGTTGCCCCCAAGTCCGGCCTGGCCCTTAGAGCCGAGACAAGGCCCGAGGCGCCCCTGTTTCCTGTCACCGTTACTTACTTACGAGCTGCCGCCCCCCCCGGCTTGAGGCACGGCCCCCACTGGCTCCGCAGAGGCCGCATCGATGGCGCCGCGACCTGGCCCTGTGGCCGCGTGGACCGAGCCAGATGGGCTGGGGCGGGGCGGCCGGCGGGCTTGCCCGGCAGGCACTGCCCAATATGGGCCTGTGCGGGCCCAGCGATATAAATAGACGGCGCTGGGAGCCCCGGGGACCGACGGCCGTCACCCTGCAGAGGGGGAGGGAGGGCGCTGGCAGCTCCTCTAAAGTGACAGGTGCCCGCCCTGGCGATCGGGATGGGCCGCTCTGCGCCTGCGCGGGCCGTCCGCGAGGCTCCGCGACGGGCCGCTCTGCGCCTGCGCGGGTCTTCCCGCGCCAGCCCGCGTGCCAGGGCGGCTGAAGGTCTGCCAGGACTGGGCGAGGTAAAGAGAATCCGGAGACGGAATTTTTATAAATGACACATCTCTCCGTTTAATCTCTTAAGAAAATGCAAAACGACCCAAATCCACTATGTGTGGGCTCACTGAATGTGGGTAGGGAGTAGGGTTGCCAGAAAAAATACCGGCTGCCCAGTTAACTGTAAATTTTAGATTCTCAACCAACAGTTTTTAAGTATATATCCCAAATACTGCTTGTGGGTTTTGTTGTTCTTGTTCTTGTTTTGTGTTCTGTGCTTTTATTTGCTACATCTGGCAAGTCTACCTGGAGACCAGGAGCTCCGTGACCTTGGGCCTCAACTGGGAGGTCCCCTAGAAGCCTGAGAAAAGACTCATTAGTTATGCCCAGGTTTGGGGTAGTGCAGGAAGGAGGAATGTTCCCTGGAGGCAACTGTTAACAGACTATTTACTGTGTGGATAAGGCAGTAGTATGAGGTCAGCCAGTTGAGAACAAAACAAAATTTGTTTTTGGTGGTAATAATACAAAGTTGTTATCTTACACAAATTTATTTCTTGTAGTTCTGGAGGTCAGAAGTCCAAAATGGGTCTCTCTAAGAGCTAAAAGCAGTGTCCGCAGGCCTATACTTTTTTTTGGAGGCTCTAGGGGAGAATCTGTTTTCTTGGCTTTCCAGCTTCTATTAATTGTACTCATTCTCTCTGTAGCTCATGGCCCCTTCCTCTGTCTTCAAAGCTGGAAACAGAGTTGAGTGTTTCCCAGGTTGCACTTTGCACTAACTCTTCTGCATCTCTCCTCAGTTTTTTGTGTTTGTTTGTTTTTTACCTAAATTATGGTTGGTTAAATATGCATAAATGTTTCCATTTTAACTATTATTTATACATAAATTTACATATATACATATATTATACAATACATATATACATATATTATACAATAAACATACATATAAATTTCACCATTTTAACTATTTTTAAGTGTGTAATTCCGTGGCATTAAATACATTCACAGTGGTGTGCAGCCATCTCCACTAGCCATTTCCAGAATTTTTTCATCAGAAAGAAAAAAAGTTTCCCAAGCAGAAACTCTATACCCATTAAACAGTAACTCCCCATTCTCACCCTTGCTCCCCTGCTCCCCTTCTCCCGCCCAGCACCTGGAGACCTCTATTACATTTTATGTCTCTATGAATTTGCCTATTTCAGGTACTTCATATAAATAGAATCATGCAGTATTTGTACTTATGAGTCTGGCTTATTTCAGTTAGCATAATGTCCTCAAGGTTTATCCATGTAATAGCCTGTATCAGTATTTCATTCTTTTTAAAGTTGAATATTCCAGTGTGTGTGTGTGTGTGTGTGTGTGTGTGTGTGTACATGTGCCATATTTAAAACAAAACACATTTCATGTTGGTAAGTAAAATTCCTTAAAACATTGTAGAAGCTCATGTCAATCCTTGCATGCATTTGTAGTTACATGTACGTATTATAGCTCTTTGATAAAACTCCTCTCTCTGGATCTCTTGACCTGATAGCCCCATTAGGTCCTTCTACACCTGATTCTATTCCTGCTTTTGGTTTTGTTTACCAGATGATTATGCTAAGCTAATGAATCTTTCTTAGCTTGCTCTGAAGACCCTGTTTGATTTCCTACGTGGCTATTTTATTTCATCTGTTTCATTGGTCTCTAGAGGAAGTGAGTCATGGTGTGAAGGGCTAGGGCTTCCGGTCCATCAAGAGGCTAACTTGGAAGCTGGGCTCTCAGGGACTTTAGCTGATTTTCAGATGATTTTCAAGATGATTAATGAAGGACTAATATTATGAAATATACTGATTAACCAAAAACTTATTTTAAGGAACATACTTCTTGAATAGATTACATATAACTATTTACTCAGCAGTGACTTACTGCTTCATTTTCAGCCTTCAATTTCTTACAGTGTTGAGTTGCTTTCCAGTATTCCTTTGGGCATATTTTGCCATTTTGGTTTAATTTATTCCTCCTTAAGGCTAATCTACCAGTGTCTGGCTCTCTTTTATTGTGATTTGCCTCTGGGCAGCTTTTTCTTAATAGAGAAGTCAGTTTTTTTTTATTTTTTAGTGTTTATTTATTTTTGAGAGAAAGAGAGAGAGAGAGACAGAGCATGAGTGGTGGAGGGGCAGAGAGAGAGGGGGAGATACAGAATCCAAAGCAGGCTCCAGGCTCTGAGCTGTCAGCACAGAGCCCAACACAGGGCTTGAACTCTCAAACTGTGAGATCATGACCTGAGCCGGAGTCGGACGCCTAACCGACTGAGCCACCCAGGCACCCTGAGAAGTCACTTTTCTCCCTACATATCCACTCCCATCCCATGACATCTCCACCTGTTAAAGGAAAAGTACATACATCTGAACTATTCCTGACACAGCACACTGGTTCCTATCTTGAACTATATCTATAATTTCGCTCAATCAGTTCCTCGATTAGAGGAAACCATTCTTCTAAGTGAAAAAAATGAACAACCAACCTGATTATTTCAAACTTAATCTGTCCTCCAAAACAGCCTGCCACGGAATGATGAATGGGTACATACCAGTGTATCTGTTCATGGATCAGTTTTCTTTGCCTTTCCGTGTCTTCATTCTTACTTTCCTGCTGTAGTTCTTTTGCTGTATCTTCCCATCCGTGGAGTGATATTTTTGAAATATTACCTGTTTCTTCCCACCTCCTTCCTTTAGCATATATCCTTGTGATGCTTTGCTTCTCGATGCCATTTCAAAAAGTTAAAACTGCTCTAGGCTTATTGCCTCCTGTGGGTGGAGAAATCAGGACCTCAGAAAACCTAGAGGGAGGGAAATTAAAGAAACACCGTCTTCTGATTCCAGAAGCCTAGGCTCTTTCAAGAAAGGAATGAGTTCTTAGAAGGAAACCTAAATTATGTTAATGGATCTTCTTCCTATACCCCTTTTCCCAACTGAGGAGCAGGGAGGTCTCTGGAGGAGAAGTTATAAAGAAGACCCATGTCCTGTTCCGCTGGACTAAGTGTGGGGAGGTTTGTGAGATCTGAGAAGACAGGGAACTAATGTCTCCTTCATTGAGAAGGGCTGTCGGGGGGCAGCCAGAACCCAAAGAGAGGAAATGACTCCATAGCATCTTGGATAGCAAGGGCTTAGGTAACCCTTCCAGAGACCTGCATATCCCCCAGGCCCCAGTGGTGGAGAGAGCCACTGAACCAGAGAGGCCCATGCAGACAGGTACATGGAGACTCTTGCAAGACCGAGGACCTAGGGGTAGTCGACCTCTCCATGGGTCAGTATAGATAGATGACAGATATGGAGCATGGGAAGGCACGCCCCTTGGCCTGACTCTAGTGCATTGGTTAGACACCCCTGTGCCCCAGAACTTAGATGGGACTCTGGGGAAAGGGAAGGTTTGGCCATCCTGGGAACATGGGAACTTCAACTAGAATGTGTTGGCACTAATAAAGTAGTGTTTGACCCATACTGTAGTTTGTGGACCGTAGCAACAGAGACCTTGACATACACAAAGTCTGGTGCAGGAAAACGAGCAACAGCAGAAGTGGTTTTTCACCCTCTGAGGGATGGAATGCACAGAACCTCAAGATCGTTGTTTTTGTTTTGTTTTGTTTTAAGTTGATTTATTTTTCCAGAGAAAGAGACAGCATGCACACGAGCAGAGGAGGGGCAGATAGAGAGGGAGAGAGAATCCCAAGCAGGCTCCACACTCAGTGCAGAGCCCAGTGCAGGGCTTGATCCCGTGAATCGTGAAATCATGACCTGAGCCGAAATCAAGCATCAGATGCTCAACCGACTGAGCCGTCCAGGAGCCCCTAGAGATTATATATTCAACTTTAGTTTTCGCGAGCAGCAAAGAGCAACTTGAAAGGGAGAGCTAAGAAACAGGACCCAGAGTTATCACTACCATATCACACTGTTGACATAGGTCTTGTCTGTGGCTGGTTCCCTTCTCATCCCAATGTTAGCCCCCTGAGGCCAGGCAGTAGGCCTGTCTCCTTCACTGCTGGATCCTCAGCACCTGAAAAAGTGTCTGGCACAAAGTTGGTGCTCAGTACTTATTTGTACAGTGAAGGAACACATGAGCGGGTCAGAGCAGTTGAGGGGCAGGTGGTGGAATTCAGTCTGGCTAGGTTGGGAGTGCCCCTGAATCGGGCTTGGATGTTAGAGCGCTGGGGTGGCGGGGGGGGGGGGGGGGGAGGGCAGTGTGTCTCAGGGCAACAGTCAGAAGAAATGCTCCTGTCACCTGCTGCTCTGCCCCATGAGGGGACAGTCTCAGAAACTTCCACAGCTTGCCTCACACTCTCCCTTGACACAGGACCTGGATTCACCTCGAGGTGACTCGACTCACCTCCACCTCCAAGTGTCCTGTGGGTGCCACTGATTGACAGAAGCCAGGTCACCTGTCCACACCCTGGCTTCGAGGCAGTCTAAGAAATGGAATTTTAAGAAAAAGGAATTTTGGGGTGCCTGGGTGGCTCCATGAGCTAAGCATCTGACTCTTGGTTTCGGCCCAGGTTGTGATCTCACGGTTCATGAGTTCAAGCCCTACATCGGGCTCTGTGCTGATAGCGTAGAGCCTGCTTGGGATTTTCTCTCTCCTCTCTCTGCCCCTCCCCAACTCGTTTCCTCTCCCTCTCTCTCTCAAAATAAATAAACTTTACAAAAAATATTTTTTTTGTACTTTCCAGTTCTTATAGTTGGAGGGTTGGGACACATGTTGCCACACCTCCTCATCCTGAGGTCTGTGGGCTGTGAGGAACTTAGCCACCACCCCCGAGAGGGCCTAGAGGGCTGGAGGTAAGTGTGTGTGTGTGGGGTGGGGGGGACGGGGTATTCACCCCTGCAGCTTCAGGCTCAGCACCTGTAGGTGTGGGAGGGCGGGGTCCCGGGCAGTTGCCATCATCTTATTGTCTTTACTGGCTGTTTGGGTCTGAAGGGCTCAGCGCATTGTTGCCTGTGGCTGTCACATGGTGCCATCCTACAGAACTTCACACTGTAGCAGGTATATACACCTGTCATATTTTCCCATCCAGCCCAAAAGCTCCCAGAGGCCAAGGGCTCTGTCCTGTTCACCTTTGTGGCACATTCACATGCCTGCCTCAGGCCCTCCAGAGAATAGATGGTCAGGGGATGTTTACTGATTGGGGTGACTGAGAGGTGAAGCTGGTAAGTGACAGGAAAGTGGGGCTGGGGATGGGACACCCGGTATCCTAACTTGGCACTGCTTCTGAAGGCCTCATGGCCTCATGTAACGCAGACTCTTGGAGGATAATAATAGGCAAAGTGATAATTCATCTGCCTCTCACAGATTATGTGGAGGATGAATGAGGAGAACTAACAGATGTGAACAAGGGCTTTCATAAACGATGAAGTGACTCCACGTCATTTTCCCTAATGAGGCATGTGTTCTTAAATGGAAATTCCCTTCTCCAAAGATCTTGAAAATGAGACAGAAATCCATTTCTTCCCAATAATATTTATTGCATCCTGTCTTGAGGCAGAGATCGGACCGTATTTCTTTTGGAGGCTCTTCTGCTTTAAGAATCCATCACAGGGAAGCATGGGGAATGGAGTTAGCTACCTAAGCCCTGCTTCCCCACTTCTGTGATGATAAACCATGCTCAGACAGTCCAGCCTTCAGCCTGCAGGTGTTCGAGGCTGCGCGCTAAGTCTAATAGATTTGAGGGGTTTTGACAGGTCATGAACTTTCTGAAAGCCACATTTCCCTCTCTGTATCCCGATATTATTTCATTTTCCCCAGCAATGAAATCCTCAAATCCTGAGTATATGAATAATCAAATCTTGCTGTTTTAGGCAGACTCCTAAGTGGTTTCTTAACACAAGCATGACCAATTGTGATTGTTGGTTCCATTATTATGCAGTGACCACTATTTATACCATGTGTAAGTTAAGGTCTATAGAGATTTAGCCACTCTAACAAAGAATTTGAATGATAGTTCCCTAAAGAAGAAGGAAGTTAATTTTTCTTTCGTGCCTAATTACAGGTAGTAAAGAAGCAAATAAGGCAGTGTGTTAGGCTGCAATAAGCAGGGCTCAACATTTCATGGCTTAACATAATAGGAATTATCCTTTGCTTATGCAAAATTCTAGGCACGTATTCAGATCATCAAGGTAGCTGCCTTTCATCTAGTGGTTCCGGGACCCTGGCTGGTGGCAGCACTGCCGAGGGCCCCTGGGTGTTCATCTCCTGGCCAGCCAGAAGGGAAAGGATGAGGAAGAGGGCACATAGCAGGTTTGCAGATCAGGCCTCAGAGGGGCAACTCTCACACCTGTTCACATCCCCTTGGAAAGGATTTTGGCGCATAGTCATCTGTCACGGACCAACTGGAAGCGGAGACACTGAGTGCAAACCAGAACTTGTAAGAGCAGGACATTAGTTCCTCCAGATATTTGGAAAATGGAGCTCTGCGTTAGAACCATTTGGGAAATGCTGCGTTCCATGTCCCTTGTTGGAGTCAGAATGCAGGATGAAAGGTCCTGATGAATCCTGCAGTAAAGATGCAAAGCATTTCCTAAGCGTTCTTGACTCTGGATCTACAGTGTGAATATGGGTCTGCGTATGATGCATGCTGAGACCCTGTGGGGCACACCTGGGAAACAGGACCTCAGGGTAAGTTAAGAATATGTCCAGATAGAAGCTGTAAGTCGAGACAAAGGCAAGAACCGAGAGACACCCTTGGAAAGGGGGGAGATTCCAAGTGTTGGAGGGGTCAAGGCAAGGAGGTGGGAAGGAACTGGGAATCAAAGTAGCACAAACACCTCCCAGCCTCCCAGACCCGCTACAGACAGCTGTAAAGGAAATGACAGAGTGCTGTCGCTCCCAGAAGTCAGGGCTGTCTCCTGCCTGGCGCTCTCGCTGCTGGGGCTCTGACTCCGTCCCCAGCAGGAGGTGGTGCCCGTGATTTGTGGGTCTTGTGAGCCTTGCACTTTGCATAATGCCTCCTACCTGGTTCTCTTTTAATCCTTGCGCCACCCAGGAGCCTGTATGGGGAATGACAGGGTGGTGCCCCCTGCCGGTGAGGGAGCCGGCTGCGGAACCCCGCCCCCTAATTCTGTATCTGTTACACTAGCTGTCTCATCATCATCCTACTGATTATTCTCCCTTTGCAGCTTTAGATGGTCCCCAGGTGTGAGAAGAGGGTCTCATGTTGTCTTTTCCTGATAGAGTTGAACAGAGCAAGGCTTTGTGGCACTTTGCTAGAGATCCTCCCCCCCACCTCTACTGTTAGGGGTTGAATTGTGTCTCCCTAATTCATACGTGGGAGTCTTAACTCCCTGGCAACTCAGAATGTGACCTTATTTGAGATAGAGTCTATACAGAGGTAATCAAGTTAAATGAGGTCATTAGAGTGGGTCCTAATCCAATATGACTGGCATCCTTATCGAAAGGGGAGACTTGGACACAGGGAGGTAGCCCCGCGAAAGTGAAGACCACCATTGACAAGGCAAGGCAGGAGGGCTAAATAGACCCAGTTCACATTGACTGCTAGAGCACACAGTCTCTTCTAAATGTTCATAGTCCATCTATTTGAAGATTCATTCCAGGATTTCCCCGAGGATCAAGTTCATCAGTCCGTAATGATCCTCATCCACTTTGTATAGACCCTGCTAAACAGACCCTGCCCTGTGTGCCCTCAGAAGGAACCTGCTGCCCCTGCCATCACCTTAATCTTGGACTACTAGCCCCCAGCACTGTGAGAAGGTAAATTTCTGCTGTTTAAGCCACTCGTATGTGGTACTTTGTTACAGCAGCCCTGGGAGACTAATCTTCCACCTCCGCCCCAAGCAGGTTGTGTCTATACTGTGAGTAGTGGTGGTCAGGTTGCTGTAAAAATGCTCTCCGAGGTTTTTTGTCTTCTTATCCATGAAGGTATTATGGACAACTTAGTCAAAAACTTCGCCTACGTAGGGATACACTGTGCTGGTGATCATTTCTTTAATTTACTTTGGAAAGGAAAATGAGGTTAGCTTGACCTAATTTGCGTATATATATCTATTTATTTATTTTTGTGGGGGAGTTCACATTGACTGCTAGAGCACCGTCTCTTCTAAATGTTCATAGCCCATCTATTTGAAGATTCATTCCAGGATTTCCCCGAGGATCAAGTTCATCAATCCATAATGATCCTCATCCACTTTGTATCAATTGCAACACTTGCCTATCAGGAGACTTACCAGCTCTGAGTTCCTTTAGGTGGTTGGATTCTCTCGTTCTACTGGCTCTCCTGTCTTGGGGACCCTTCTCTTTCTCCTCTCATTTTGAAAGAATTTCAAACGTACAAAACCATTTCAAGAATATTACAATAAATTCTCAATGTATCTTTCACCTAGGTTCACCAGTTATTAACTTTTTGCCACACTTACTTTCTCTCTCTCTCTCTGTGTATATATATGTAATATATATATTTATGATCTATATATGTATATATATGTATTTATATACTTATAATTTATATATATACATATTTAATTTTACTTTTATTTCACATATATTGTGTTCTGAATATTTGAGAGTAAACTCCAGATATTGTGACCCATTACCCTTAAACACATACACATAATTTTAAGAACAGGAATATTATTTTACATATCCATGGTGTGATTGATTTTCAAAATCAGGAAGTTTAATGTCAATAACAAAACTTTTATTGTACCTACAATCTGTACTAACTTTATGCCTAAGCCCTCATATCACCCCTTATACAATTTTCACAGTGCATTTGTTGTCGTATCTTTTCTCCTTCCTTTAATCTGCTTCTGCGGAAGCAGAACATTTCCTCAGCTTTCCTTTGCCTTTCATGACCTTGACCGTTTTGAAAAGTTCAGGGCAGTTATTTCATAGAGTCATTCCAGTTTGGGTATGTCTAATGTTTTCTCCTGCTCAGACTCCAGTTGTGCACTTTGCCATATATAGGTTTCATTTTAAGACCATTCCCTTCCTGGGGCACCTGGGTGGCTCAGTCAGTTAAGCCTCCCACTTTGGCTCGGGTCACGATCTTGCAGTTCGTACCCCATGTTGGGCTCTGTGCTGACAGCTCAGAGCCTGGAGCCTGCTTTGGATTCTGTGTCTCCCCCTCTCTCTCTGCCCCTCCTCAGCTCATGCTCTGTCTCTCTCTCAAAAAGAAACATTTAAAAAAATTAAAACCAAAAAAGACCATTCTCTTTACAGAGGAAGATTTGAAGAAAAATAATAGTTGCGTGTAGTAGTTCTTTCTTCTATTATTAATCTGTTTTCACGACTTTTCCCTTATTCCAGAACTTCCCCTCCTTTGTTCTCATTGCCAACATGGTTGTAAAAGTCTTTTGTGATGCCATTAACAATTTTCATTGAAATCAAACCAAATAAAGTCTCCATCTTCATGACTTCATGTTGGAGGTACAAAGTGGTTTTGCTTTCCCTGTCTGGGTTTGAATCCTCATTCTATTATTCCTCTGTTGCCTCTTCTTGGACACGTTTTCCTAACATCCTTGAACTTGAGTTTCCATACATATAAAAATGGTGAATTTAAGCACTCAGCTTGCAAGACTATTGAACTGAAGAAGGTAACACAGGAAGTGACAAGCACATGGCACGTAGTATGTGTAAAATGCTATTTCTGATTTTCCTTTCCTTCCTTCTCCTGGCTGCAGGTGATGCCTTATATCTATCCCTGGTGTAGTATATGCCCTCGCGCACCACCAAGATCCCCCATTCAGCGCAGAGCTACATTCCACCGACTGAGTGCTGGCTGCTGAGGACCCATAGCTCAGTCCCCTCCAGAGGAGGTTTCCCCCCTCCCCAAGGGCAGCGATTGGTTGTTGAGGGTATACACAGGCCCTCAGTTTGGGACAGATCTGAAGAGCCTTCCCAGACCCAGAGCTCCCCATGGGTTACTTGTCTTTCAAGAGGCAGCCTCTGACCTTAGATTTAAATTTAGGTCATTCATTTTGGGAAAAAAAGTTACTGAAAAATATACCTATTATAAATATTCAATCAATACAGAAAAGTTCAAAGGAGTGAGTAAAACTCACCCAAACTCCCAATAGTTTTGTGTCTTTCCATCCATCAAGATGCATGTGTGTGTGAGAGTGTGGGCAGTGCATTTTATACAAATGAGATTATGCACTACGTGCTGTGCTATAATCATGCCAGAGACCGCTGGTCTTTCCATATCCAGCCTCTTCTCCTCCCATAGTAAAGTCATTTAGGCACATGACTTCCTAGAATAAAGATGTCGTCTCCCAGTCTCCCTGGCAGCTGGGTACAGTCATATGACTTACTTCTGGCCAATGGCACGTGAAAGATAATGAGGTGGGCAACTTCTGGGTCAGGTCCTCAAGGAGGAAGGGACATGGCTGCCTCTTGTCCCTTTTTCCTTCCAACTGATGACAGTATAAAGGGCTTTTAGCAAAAACCAGCAGACCCCGTTATGTCTTGATGGACTCACTTAACATTTTATATGTTGAAGGGAGCCTGGGTGGCTCAGTCGGTTGAGTGTCTGACTCTTGAATTCAGCTCAGGTCATGATCCCGGGGTCATTGGATTGAGCACCATGTTGGGCTGCATGCTCTGTGTGAAGCCTGCTTGGGATTCTCTCTCTCCCTCTCTCTCTGCCTTTCCCCCACTCACACATGTCCCCTCTCTCTCTCTCTCTCTAAATAAAAAAAAAAAAAATAATTAAAAAAAGGTTATATGTTAACTTCATTTTGTTTTGGTAGTTGAGGTTTAGATCTGGTGTGGGAACCAAGAAGTTGCACTGTGCCGAGACTAACTTTGAGATGTCTATGAGATGCCCAACTGGAGATTTCAAGGATGCCATTAGATATGTCAGTCTGGTCCCTCATAGGAAAGAACTTTCTTTCCATCTTTTACCTTTAAGCTTAGAAAATTACACGCTCAAGGGGTGCCTGGGTGGCTCAGTCGGTTAAGCTTCTGACTTCGGCTCGAGTCATGATCTCGTGGTTCGTGGGTTCTGTGCTGACAGCTCAGAGCCTGGAGCATGCTTCGGATTCTGTGTCGCCCTCTCTCTGTCTCTGCTCCTCCCCTGCTTGTGCTCTCTCTCTCAGAAATGAATAAACGTTAAAAAAAATTTTTTTTAGAAGAAACTTCTTTCATCCCCTGTTTCAAAAGTTTTTATGAATAATTTTATTTTCTTTTAATGTTTTTTCAGGTTCAATGTTTAAAAAGGGGTTTTTTTAATTTATGAAAGTATTATATTCAATAACAAAAATCAAGAAAATACAAAACATTATGAAGAAGGAAATAAAGATCAACATGTTTAATGTTTTGGTTATATCCTTCCATGCAGAGTTTGTCATATTGACAGAAAATATTTTTTTTTCCCCTTGTGTGAGATTTTTATTTTTGTTTATGGTACATTTTACTAGAGAAATTTAAAGTTGTTATGTAATCAGATGTATCAATCTTCTCTTTTTTGGGCCTCTGGGATTCATACGCTTAGAAGACCCCTCCCCTGAAACACACACCAAAAGATTATAAAAACGTTCTCCTGCTGTATTTTCTAGTCGCCTTTTTGTCTTTGTTTTTTACACTTACAGCTTAATACATCTGGGATTGATCATGGATAAAGGAGAGTGTTCATTTTTGCCCTCAGTGATGCAGTAGTTTTCCTGCAGCCATTTATTAATAATTCATTTCTTTCTCCCTAATTTGAAATGCTACCTCAGCCATAAACTAAACTTCCCTCTGTCATTGAATCACTCTCTCAACTTTCTTTTCCCTCTCTTCATTTCAAATTTCTGCCTCCACCTGTAGCGTTACCACTCTGTTCTAATGGTTGTATCTTTAGACTATGCTTTACCACCAGCAAGGGCAAATGCCCCTTTATTACATTAAAAAAAAATTCTTGGCTTTCCTTGCCCATCTATCCATCTTTTTTCTCTTTTGAAAACATTGTTTACAGAAAATTTCATGTAAGCATAGTGAACTAATTCGTTGTACCCCAAGGAATAACAACAACAGAAGCCTTTTGGCCAGCATCGCTGTAGACAACAACACCATGCACTTGTTTAGATAATAGACACACTGTTTGTCAAAAGGAATCACATTTCTTTCTCTGATGCTTTGACAATTTATAGACATGTCAATAACATGGATTGCAACTTTTGGTGTCTGCTTGGTATGGTGCCCAGAGCGTACCAGAATACATGTGACTGCTTTTCACTGGTGTTCCTTTTGTATCAGTTTTCTTTTTCTCTTTTTCTTTTCTGGCAGTTGGAAGTATTGTGAGGAATTTCATTGTGCAGACAGCTTTTTGAGCCTCTAATAATTTTCTTCTGATAGATTCTTAGAAATGGGATTTCTTGGGCAAAAGGAGTATATCCTTTTTTGGGCAGGGGTTTTATAATATTTTGTAGTTTTTTTTTTTTTTTAAGTTTTCATCTTGATTCTAGTTAGTGAACATACAGTGTTGCATTAGTTTCAGGTGTACAATATAGTATAGTGATTCGGCACTTCGACCCATCACCTGGTGCTCATCACAACAAGTGCACTCCTGAATTCCCATCGTCCATTTAACCCATCCCTCTACCCACCTCCCCTCTGGTCACCATCAGTTTGTTCTCTATAGTTCTCTATAGTTAAGAGTCTGTTAATTGGTTTCTCTCTCTCTCTTTACCCCCTTTGCTCATTTGTTTTGTTTCTTAATTTCCACATATGAGTGAAATCATACGGTATTTATCTTTCTCTGACATACACCCTCAAGCTCCATCCATGTCATGGCAAATGGCAAGATTTCATTCTTTTTTATGGCTGAGTAATATTTGTTGTGTGTATGTGTGTGTATATATACCACATCTTCTTTATCCATTCATCAATTGATGGACACTTGGGCTGCTTCCATATCTTGGTTACTGTAACTGTAATAAACATCAGGGTGCCTGTATCCCTTTGAATGAGTATCTTTGTATTCTTTGAGTAAACACCAAGTAGTGCAATTACAGGATTGTAGGGTAGTTCTATTTTTACTTTTTTGAGGAACCTCCATATGGTTTTCCAGAGTGGCTGCACCAGTTTGCATTCCCACCAACAGTGCGTGAGGGTTCCTTTTTCTCCACATCCTTGTAAACACCTGTTGTTTCTTGTGTTGCGTTTAGCCATTCTGACAGGTGTGAGGTGATATCTCATTGTAGTTTTGATTTGCATTTCCCTAATGATGAGTGATGATGAGCATCTTTTCATGTGTCTGTTGGCCATCTGGATGTCTGCTTTGGAGAAATGTCTTTTCATATCTTCTGTCCATTTTTAAATCACATAATTTTTTTTTGAGGTTGAGATGTATAAGCTCTTTATACATTTCAGATACTCACCCTTTATTGGATATGTCATTTGTGAATATCTTCTCTCATTCCATAGGTTTCCTTTCAGTTTTATTGTTTCCTTCGCTGTGCAGAAGCTTTTTATTTTGATGGAGTCCCAATAATTTATTTTGCTTTTGTTTCTCTTGCCTCAGGAGACATATCTAGAAAAAAAGTTGCTATGGCCAATGTCAAAGAAGTTACTACCTATGTTCTCCTTTAGGATTATTATGGTTTTAAGTCTCACATGTAGGTCTTCAATCCATCTTTAATTTACTTATTTATTTATTTATTAAAAGAATTTTTTTTAACGTTTATTTATTTTTGAGACAGAGAGAGAGAGAGAGCATGAACAGGGGAGGGTCAGAGAAAGGAACAGGCTCCAGGCTCTGAGCTGTCAGCACAGAGCCCGATGCGGGGCTCAAACCCATGGACTGCGAGATCATGACCTGAGCCGAAGTCGGACGCTTAACTGACTGAGCCACCCAGGCGCCCCCATCTTGAATTTATTTTTATGTGTGGTATAAGAAAGTGATCCATTTTCTTTCCTTTGCATATTGTTGTCCAGTTTTCCCAGCACCATTCGTTGAAGAAATGGTTCTTTTCCCATTGGATAGTCTTAAGGTGTGCAGAGTTTACAGTCAGGGTTTTTCCCAGCAGCCTGCACCCACAGGATGTGAGAGTACCCAGCGTCTACATCTTGGCCACCACCAGACTTTATGGTCTTTCCTCTGTGCTATTCTCTTAGGTGAGAGTTGTTATCATGTTTTTATTTTTGCTTTTTACTGTTAATAAAGTTGAACATCTTTGCATATGATTATATTTGTATTCTTTTGTAATTTTTCTTGTACAATGTATTTGCCCATTTTTATGCGTTTGCTTTATTTTATTTATTGCTTTGTTTATTTGCTTTGTTTTATTATTATGGGTTTGCTTTTTATTTATCATTTGAGGCTTGAGATAGAAATAACAGTAACTTTTTTTGCTGTAATACATTACAAATATTCTTCTCCAGGCCCCTTGTCTTTCAGCTTTATGGAATTTTTTAAAGTTCTGTTGTTGTTTTCTGGGTTTTGCAGTATGCTTAGAAATGTTTTTTCTAATCCCCAGATTATTTTTAAAATGCATCAGTTTTTCTTCTAGTGTGTTTATGGCTTTGTCTATTTAAAATCCTTAAATTTTTGACCCATTTGGGATTTATTTTGGTGTCAAGAATGACGTGGGCATCCAGATTTATTATTATTTTTTTTCCCCAAGTGTTGAGTTAGTTATTCCAATTCTATTTATTGATCACTCCATCTGGAGTGTTCTGATTTAAAATTCTAACTTTCTCCTGTATCAAATTTCCTTATTTGCTTCTGTCCATTTCTGTACTCTCTTTTTTTCTGCTGTGCTGTCTGTTTGTCCTGTCATGGTAACATAATGTTTCAGTCCTCATAGCTTTATAATATTCTATAACTCATGCTAGGATAAGTTTCTCTTTGTTGTCAATATTTTCTTGACCATCCTTGTATAACTTTTTATATTTCAATTTTAACATCATTTTGTCAAGTGTCCAAGAAAATTCACTTTGTCATTTTATTTAGAATTGCAAAAAAGCCCAATATATTATTTGGGGAAATAAAATAATTTTATCATATTAAGTATTTTGTCCAAGATTCAGACATACCTTCCCAATTGTTGAAGACTTCCATTACATCCCTCAGGTAGTGTTGTTTTTTTTTTATGAAAAATGCCTCTAGTTCTTGGCCTGGGTGGATCTCACTATGATAGGGAAAGATAGGATAAAATAGGCAGAGGGAAAGGTTACAGAGTTAAGGTATGGGTGTGGGAGGAAACACCTATTTTGGAATAATGCTGAGGAGCTTTTGACCTCAGCAAACCCCTTAAGAGGGCCTAAGGTCCCTCTTAAGAACGTAACAGACACCACCTACACCCCCTCAGGTTCTCCTCAGGAATTTGGCAATCAAAAGAGCTAACTAAAAAAACTAAATCATAAAACTAATGTTATAGGAGGGACAGTATGACCAATCTGACTCCTCACACAATGGAGTTGAGCCAATCAGGAATGGACCACCTAGCACCTAGAATGATCCACCCAGTAAGGGTAGAACCTGAGAAGGAATGAAGGGAAGGGAAGGGGGTGCTGACCAGAACTTTGTAAAACAAGGACGCTTGCCTGTTGTCAAGGGCATTCACTTTCGAATGCCCCCTCTCTGTAAAGAGAGCTTTCATACTCTTCTTACTTTCTGATCTTCTCTTATACTCTAATAAACTTTTGCCTGCTGCTCATTTTATTTTCTGTCCACCTCTTCCTTATTTGAAGTGGCTAGACTACGACGCCTGAGCATTGAGGTAAAAAAAAAAAAAATCATGCAACATTACCAAGAGGCACACACTATGTGTCATGCACCTTAGAGAAAATTTAAGATTTAAAAAAAATTTTTTTTAACATTTATTCTTTTCTGAGAGACAGAGAGAGATGGAGCATGAGTGGGGAGGGGCAGAGGGAGAGGGAGACACAACATCCAAAGCAGGCCCCAGGCTCCGAGCTGCCAGCACAGAGCCTGATGTGGGGCTTGAACCCACGAATCGTGAGATCATGACCTGAGCCAAGGTCGAGTGTCCAACTGACCGAGCCACCCAGGCGCCCCAGAAAATTTAAGACTTTCAAGGGCAATTTGGATTATCACTAATTTTTCCATACATGTAGATTTTTAGAACCCGACCCATGTGGGTACCATATCATCCATGCTGTTCCAGTGACCTCTGGAGGACCAAGTGGGCTAGAGGCATTCTTCCATTTTTTGTTTTTATTTTTGTGTTTGCTTATTTTGAAATAACTCTAAATAGAGTACAATTGAGGAAAACAGTGCTCTATTTAGATGTCTAATCACCAGCGTGTATGTAGTTTTTGGTGCTATGTAATTTGCCATGATTGCTCAGTGGTTCCCCTTTGGTTGCGGGGAACTTGCTGCAGAAGTACTGTGACTTCTGAGGACAGGCGTCTGTTATGTTTTGAATCTGTGCCAATCTGTCATATTCCAAGTGATAGGCACCTGTATATGGAGTATGTATATACTCAAAGTATATGCAGTGTGGCAAAGTTAGGTTGTAAGATTCAAGATACTGCTTTTTACCAATAAGAGTTAAAGGGTGTCCTGTAGCCTTGGCCAGTGCCAGAAAAACCAGCGTTCCCTGGAACGCTGCAAAACTTTTCCTTATTAGGGCAGGTCCAGTCACAAGCTTCACTCAAAGACCCAGTGTTGTAGGGTGAATAGTGAGATAACCGTGGGCTCTTTTATAGACCCGCAAGACTTGGTTCCACTGAGAAAGTGTTTTCACTGTAATTATTTCTGACCTGTTTAGTGGCTTCCTCCCCGCCCCCCTCCCTGCCTTGATCCTTTATTCCCTTCAAGTGTGCTGTAGCCATAAAAAGGTTACCAAGGAGTGGGGGGATAGTCAATTTAGGGCCAGGAAGGTGGGATTTAAATATAGCTGTGTGGCTGACAACATGATTTATTGCTTTGTAGGTCATTGGAAAAGAGCAGAATTTCTCAAACTGTGTTCCATGGGCTGATATTAATCATACAAATGCCCTAAGTACAAAAAGTTCTCAGGGCGCCAGGGCCAAGTTGGCTTAGGAAATGCTGCCTGCTAATTCCCCTCTCAGAGCTCTACAATGTGCATTAGCATATTAAAAGTTCTGAGAAGTACGGCAGGAAAGAATCCAGTTTTAATTCTGCTGAGTGATTAAGCAAGTATATTAGTGCAAGGGATGGTTTCCTTTTAGGCCAAATGGGTTTCCCTTAACGCCAACTCTGGAAGGGCTAGAGGAGATTTAATGGCATTTCACCCCCCCTTTTGTCAGAGGGTCCCAGCGGCCCATTAAAATGTGTCAGAATACTAGAGCTAGATTTTAAATGAAATGCAATCAAAATCAAGTTCTACTGGAATATAACTTTGCTCATTTATTCATAAGATCAGTGGTATATTTAAGTGTGTCAGATACAACAAATGGTGGACCTTTTAACTCACGTGATACTTTCAGAAAAGGACCTTCTAATATATTCACTGATGAATGTATTCGAATAGTAGGTATTAAAGGACTTCGGGAACTTTAGCACTGTGCTGAGAGAGAGGAGTGGGAGATACTTTAGAGTCTGGGAGTGGTAAGGGATAAGAGAATTTGGGGGATCCAAGAAACCCATATCGTTGGTGTGGCTCCCATCTAATCCTTTGGCAGAATTCTGTCATCAGCTTTCAATGGCTGTGGGAGGAGAAGTTCCAACTTGAGCCTGAGATGGCCAGTGGCTCAGGCCAGAAAGTAGGTCACCTATTCATTGGGAACCCTTGAGGGGTTTTGGTAGAGACACCACACCTACAAACAAAATTGTGATGTGTATTGGTTTGCAATGATAATACTATTGCATAACAAACCACCTCAGAACTCAGTTGCTTGAAGCAATATTCATTTGTTATCGCTGGTTGGCTTGGGTTGATCTTGATCTCGGCTCAGCAGGTGGCCCTGCTGCAGGCTGTGGCCACAAGGCAGCTCGGCTTCCTGCTTCTGGTCCATGAGTCCAGTGGGAGCATCTCTGCTCACGGGTCTCTCATCTTCTTTCAGCCAGCGGACTCACTAGGAATGCTCTTCTCATGGATGTGACAGAGGCAAAGATGGCAAGCCCAACCATGCAAGAGCTTTCAAGACCTCTGGTTGCATCTCATCTGCGAACATCCCCTCGACCATAGCATGTCAGAAGATAGCAAAGTGTGCCTCGCTCCTATCAGGTGGAAGTTACATAGCAGTGGGTGTGGATGTCTTACTCTGGTAACTGGGGAACAAGTAAATAGCTGGAACTGTAATGGGTCTGACACATTGTGGGAAGGGCCTCCTCTAGGACCCTGGGGTGATGATGCTGGCTCCTCTTCAGGAATATAAATTCCACTAGGGCCTCTGAGACCTCTGGTCTGGCTAGTGGATATGAGAAAGTCTCTGCACCCAGTGAGACCCAAGGGCTGGCGGCTGACTTGAATAACATATAGCAGCCCAGGAACAGAAGCTGGGCCAGATGAGTAGGATCCCCCAGCTTATATATTCTAGCTACATCCTCCTTCTGAGACTCAGGCCCTGGCTGCAGCCAGCACATACGGTGCCTTTGAACAGATTAGAAGAGGGTGGCTCCCCCACCCCACCCCTGCTATCATGAGCCCCTCTTCAGGGAAATATTGGAGGATGAACTCCAACCAACCAAGGAATGGCAGAGGAGACTTCACAAAAGAATTGAATGTTGGAAATATTTGATCAGAGACATTGGGCAAAAGCAAAGCAGGGGACAAGATGAATGGAACAGAGTGCGGGGTAGCCCATGCAAAATGGTCTTTTCTTCCACACTGACTCTGGGCTTGGCCCAGTGACTTGTTGGGTCAGTGGAGCAACAGAGGTAATGCGAGTGGAAACCTGAAAAGTGCTTGGTGTGTTGGGGCTTGCCCTCTCTTGCTGCCGAAGCCCTTCTGCTGCCATCTGAACGAGCCCCTGCTGGATGATTAGAGGTGTGTGGCTGTTGCCTCAGCTGACATCTAGCCACTGCCAGACCCCTGAGTGAGGCCCTTCAGGACCAGTCTTGCTGCCAACCCTGTGACTACACCATGTAGCCAAGCTGGCCCAGGGGAGCCAGCTGCTCAGCCAACCCATAGGATGATGACAAATAATGAATGTTCATTGCTTTAAGCCACTCCATTCTGAGGTGTTTTGTTAAACACAGAAAGCTAAATGATACGTAATGTAATCGTTGTATGCCCTGGCAATGTATAAATACAATAAGCTTGTGGATTGCTTTGCCTTTAATGCTGACAAATCATGTTGTCCAAACTTAAGAATGTTTTAATAAAAAGATAAACACTAGGAAAAACAGTATTATTGCTGAAAATTGGGGAGGAAAAGACAGGGAGAGGTGAAGGAAGCAGAGACAGAAGCTAATTCCGTAGTTCACTTTTTAGACAAAACAAAGAAGACATTACAGGTGTTGTATAAACAGATAAATGTAAAGCTGACCACTAGAACAGAATACAAATATTCCTTAGTAGTTGAAGAGCTGCAATAAAAAGTAGAGGAAATACATTACATATATATTAAAATATATACCAAATTTTATTAAATCTTAACATTGGATCAGTTGTAAGATCACTATCATTTTAATCATCTCTGTTGCCAATTAAACCGTGAGGCACCATTGGTTGCAAGACATCTCAATTTCAAAGATGCTACAATGTGAAAAAGTGACCGGGAATTGCTACAATGCAGATCTAAAAACAGAAAACATGGTATACAATACGACATAAACCAAGACCAGACACGTCATGCTAATAAATGCAAATATAATTCTCCCATTAGAAGAAAAAGATCTTCAGATTACATTGCAAAGCAAAATAGAAAAACTAAAACTAAAAACTATTTGTAATAACATGGATGGACCTAGAGGGTATTGTGCTAAGTGAAATAAGTCAGACACAGAAAGACAAATATATGATTTCACTCATATGTAGAATTTAAGAAACAAAACAAATGAACAAATAAAGGAAAAAAGAGACAATAAAGAAGACTCTTAAGCACAGAAAACACACTGATGGTTAGCAGAGGAGAGGTGAGGGTAGGGGAGGGGTGAAGAAGATGAAGGGGATTAAGAGAACACTTATTGTGGGGCGCCTGGGTGGCTCAATCGGTTAAGCGTCCGACTTTAGCTCAGGTCATGATCTCACAGTTCTTGAGCTTGAGCCCCACGTCGGGCTCTGTGCTGACAGCTCAAAGCCTGGAGCCTGCTTCAGATTCTGTGTCTCCCCTGCTCATGCTCTGTCTCTCTCTTGTCTCAAAAATAAAAACATTAAAAAAAATTAAAAAGAGTACACTTTTTGTGATTAGTACTGAATAATGTATAGAATTGTTGGATCACTGTATTGTACATCTGAAGCTAATTAAACACTGTATGTTAATTGTACTTTGATTTAAAAAAAGAAATAAAAAGCATTGACAAAGATACACCAGCAAAAACACCGTGTGTGTGTGTGTGTGTGTGTGTGTGTGTGTGTGAGATGGAGACATAATCCTGGTATAAAATAAGGTAAAATTCAGGCCCAAAAGTATTAAATAAGACAAAAGCTGACACCTTACCATGTTACAAACCACTATGGAAATATAACAATTATGCATATCTATGCATCAAATCATAACATCTTTCGTGAAGCATAAACTAAGGAGACATAAGGAGAAACAGACAAAGCACACTGATCATAGACCTTAACTCACTTATTTCAGTAGAAGGCAGATAAAGCTGACAAAAAATTGTTGTATCAACTTCATTAAATATTTTGTAGCCATTGCGAATGAGGATTACCTAGTTCTAGAATAGTGTACAAACATACGAGAAACAAATACATCACACATGTGCGACTGTGTTATTTCATTATAACTTGCAAATTGGGTGTTTAGAAGTGCCTAAAGATTGGAAGAGCCATAGGGAAGTGTAATTAGTTGTTTGAGCGAACAGAATTGTGAATCCATAGATTTTTAGCAAATTGTTCTGATGATTTCAGTATTTTAAGGAAAATGCATCCATCTGTATGTTCATTATAGAGGACAAATGTGACAATGCTGGTCCATGTAACAAGAAACATAGTCATTTATGAATTAACTCATCATATGACTAACCCCAGAGCATCTGACTAAAAACCAAAATTTTTTTAAATTTTTATTTATTTTTGAGAGAGAGAGAGAGTGAGAGGGAGACACAGAATCCGAGGCAGGCTCCCAGCTCTGAGCTATCAGCACAGAACCCAACACAGGGCTTGAACTCACGAACCGCGAGATCATGACCTTAGCTAAAGTCAGTTGCTTACCCGACTGAGCCACCTAGGAGCCCCAAAAATTTAAAAGGTTAGGCTTCGCAAAGACAGTGTAACCAGGACACTGGGAGTCAGACATTTGCTGGTTGTTTTCTGTGCTCTGAACATTAGCTTTGATGCATGAAAAGTATTTCCTACCAACCATTCTCTTACTGCAATCCTTAGGCTAAATGCTTAGCTAAAAGAGTTTAAGTGTCTGAAACAAACAATAGTAAATTCCCAGAGAATTACACACTCCCAGGGGTAGGGGATAGGGAGGGAAGAGAAGAGTAAAATGGAATTTTGAGGAACCATTGATTCCAAACAAGGAAACCAAGACAACTCAGATTGTTTAAGTGACTCACCTGTGGTCACAAATAGAGGCAGGATTGAGATCAGAGCAAAATTCTTGCTTTCTAGGAAGAAAAATGTTAAATTCCTTCCAGTTCCACCACTTGAATGTTCATTAGAATGGGCATATTTTAAGATAAATGTTATGTTTCATATGATATACTTAATATGCGTTAATATGTCCATATATTTTTAATTTTCTGGGTCTTTAAGAAGTCTTGTATGGGAGGGACCTCTGGGTGGCTCAGTCGGGTAACCTTCTGACTCGATTTCTGCTCAGGTCATGATCTCACGGTTTGTGATTTCGAGCCCCACATTGGGCTCTGTGCTGACAGTGCAGAGTCTGCTTGGGATTCTCTCTCCCCTCTCTCTCTGCCTCTCCCCTTCTCGTTCTCTCTGTCTCTCTCTGTCTCTCTCTCTCAAAATAAATAAATAAACATAAAAAAAGAAGTCTTGTTTGGGAGTCTCATACCTTAGTATTTCACACCTTCACATGGGGCGCTTTTTTCACAACATCATGCCGATACAGTAGCAGACTCTGTCATCGGTTGTCTCTCCTGGTCACGGGTCCCCTTTTTCATGGCAGCTGTTTTGCCAACCCTGTTTCGCGACTGGGAATGTCCCAGTCAGCTGTGGAAAACAAAACCCAAGAAGCACAAAGTTTAACAGTCGCATACATTTATTTAAAAATAACAATGCATGCAGGGCTTCTTAAGTTAAAAATCTTCTGCACACATGTTTCAAAGCCAAAGTGCACCAAATTTCCAAAATAAAGCTTGTGGAAACATTAGCAGGCGTGAGTGCACTCAGCAAGCTGATGGTCCGCAAAGCCAGATGTGAGGACAGAATGCTGTGGAGAAATGCAACAGTGGTTTCCAAGTTAAACAAATTTTCCAAAACAGTAAACAGGGTGAGTGGATAAGATCTCGGGTCAACACAGGGAATCAGGAAAGAATCTAAGCGTAGTCTGTGAAGGGAAGTCTTGGGGATGAATGCTTAAAGATTTGAGCTGTATATGTTTATTCAAAAATATTTTAAAGCACCTATAAGTGTGCCCAGCGCTGCATATGCTGGCTTGTTAATGCTGTTAATTGTCTATATGCTTCGTTCCATTTTATAGATTCTTTGTGATAAACCCTCAGTCCCTATATTGGCTAGCTGTAGCAGGTGCCCAGAATATTCTTGGGGCCTTCCTGCCTACCTTCCTGGAACATACCTTTTTATTTATCTATTTAACCTCAGCTAGAGAGTGGGAATGGTAGGTCATTCAGTAGCACTTCAAATGTAAGATATAAAAAAATATAAGTGCAAATATATATTCTCTTTTCCTATTTTGGTTGAATAGCTATTTTGAGCTTCAAACTGTCACTGCTATTCCTCTATTAGGGCGTATTATCCAGAGGATTTTCTGTCTTGTTAAAATGCAATACAAGCCAGGGCGCCTGGGTGGCCCAGTTGGTTAAGTGTCTGACTCTTGATCTCGGCTCAGGTCATGATCTCACGGTTCGTGAGTTCGAGCCCTGTGTTGGGCTCTGCACTGACAGCCGGACCGTGCTTGGGATTCTCTCTCTCTTTCTCTCTCTCTGCCCCTCTCCTGCTCTCTTGCACATGCTCTCTCTCTCTCAAAAATAAATACACAAACATTTTTAAGAAATGCAATACAGGGGCGCCTGGGTGGCGCAGTCGGTTAAGCGTCCGACTTCAGCCAGGTCACGATCTCGCGGTCCGTGAGTTCGAGCCCCGCGTCAGGCTCTGGGCTGATGGCTCGGAGCCTGGAGCCTGTTTCCGATTCTGTGTCTCCCTCTCTCTCTGCCCCTCCCCCGTTCATGCTCTGTCTCTCTCTGTCCCAAAAATAAATAAAAAACGTTGAAAAAAAAAATTAAAAAAAAAAAAAAAGAAATGCAATACAAGCCAACAGCTATTCAGGGGTTTCTAATTTCTCCTGTTGTATTTGGCCTTCAATAGAATACATTTCTGTATTGGAAGCCATTGTCCTGTTTCATATCATGTTATATGGTGTTTGTATTTTGAGACCCCTTTTGGGCTTTTTTGGCGAATTTCACTTTCTTCCACATAATGGCCATTTTGTGATTCCTGTGCCTTAGGAAAGACTCAGGATGGAAGGAGAGGGGGAAACAAATAGAGTGTCAACCCGAGGGGGACGGGCTGTAAGACATGCTGGTGAAACAGGAGGAAACTCTGACCTGTGCTCAAGATACTGGCTTAGATATAGGATGGGTCCAGCAGGAGAGAGCCAGTAATTTAGTTTTCCGTGTTCATTTATTGGGTAACCTTGAACTGTCCTTTTTGATGTATTTTGATGTCCTATTTACTTATTCAACAGACTTCCAGTTTGGCCGTGATGGAGTAGCTGGTATAAAATGTGACCTCTTACTGCGGATAACTTTAAAAAATGGATAGAACTTAAGCAATAGTTTTTAGGCATTGGGCAGTGAGTAGCTTGGAGCCATGATCTTTGAGCCAAGGGAAGCACATGAGGTGACCTCCAAATTCACCCTGGCTTCCCACTTGGACATATTTTGCAAACCACAGTGCCGGAAAAGAATACCCTAATAACCTAATTACCATTTCTTTCTTTCTTTTTCTTTCTTTCTTTCTTTCTTTCTTTCTTTCTTTCTTTCTTTCTTTTTTTTTTTTTGTGGTGGGAACACTTAGGATCTACTCTTTAACAAATTTCAAGTATATAATACAGTGTTCTTAGCTATAATCACCATACTATGCATTAGCTCCCCAGACTTGTTAATCTTGCAGCTGGAAGTTTACACCCTTCAACCAACATCTCCCAACTTCCCCCAGACTCCAGCCTCTGGTGACCATCACTCTACTCTCTGTTTCTCTGGGTTCTGGTTTGTTAGATTCCACATATCAGTGCAATCATACCATATTTGTCTTTCTCTGTATGACTTAATCTCATTTAGCATAATACCCTCAAGGTCCATCCATGGCGTCACAAATGATGAGATTGCTTTCCTTCTTCATGGCTAAATAGTATTCCATTGTGTATAGACCACATCTTCCTTATCCATTCATCCATTGACAGATGCTCAGGTTGTTTCTGTGTCCTGCTTACTGTGAATAATGATGCCATGAATATGGGGGTGCAGATATCTCTTTGAGATTACTGTCTCTTTTTGTCATGGTTTTGAAATAGTAATTTTACTTTTCTCTCCATGAAATTATTCCCCCACTTCTGGTTTTATTGACAAATGGCACTGTGTAAGTTGAGGTATATGGCATAATAGTTTGACTGACATATTTTGGAAAATGGTGACTACTCAAAGCTTAGTTAGTATCCATCATCTCATATGGGGACAATAAAAAGGAGCAAAAATAGAAAGGAAAATAATTTTCCCTTGTGATGAGAATTGTTAGGATTTACTCTCTTAGCACCTTTCCTGTATATCACACAGGGGTGTTAGCTGTAGTCACCATGCTGAAAGTGACATCCTAGGACTTCTTTATCTTACAGCTGCATCTTTTGCCTGCCTTCTCCAATTCCCTCTCTTTCCACCCTCTGCCTTTGGTGACCGCAAGTCTGATCTCTTTTTCTATAAGTTTGGGTTTTTTTTGTTTTGTTTTGTTTTTAGAGTCCACGTATAAGTGGGATCATACATTATTCATCTTTCTCCAACTTATCTCACTTGGTATAACACCCTCAGGGTCCATTTATGTTGTTGCAAATGGCAAGATTTCCTTGTTTTCTATGGCTGAATGATATTCCATCTGTATTCCAGATTTATATTCCAATTTTATAAGTTTATCTATAAATTGTGTGTGTGTGTGTGTGTGTAAATATATGTTGTGTGTATACATTGTGTGTGTGTATATATATATACATACACAACAACTTCTATATCCATTCATCAACCAATGAACACTTAGGCTATTTCCATATCTTGGCTATTGTAAATAATGCTACAATGATATCTTTTCAAGCTAGTGATTTCATTTCCTTTGGTTATATTCCCAGAATTGGGATTGCTGGGTCATGTGGTGGTTCTATTTTTAATGTTTTGAGGAACCTCCATGCTGTTTTCCATAGTGGTTGCACCATTTACATGCCCACCAACAGGGTTCCCTTTTCTCCACATCCTCACCAGTATTTATTATCTGTTGTCTTTTTGAGGATGGCCATTCTAACAGGTGTGAGGTTAGCACCTCATTTTAGTTTTGATTTGCATTTCCCTAATGGCTGGTAATGTTGGACGTCTTTTCATGTACTTGTCTGCCTTTTGTGTATCTTCTTTGAAAAAATGTTTATCTGGGTGTCTTGCCCATTTTTAATTGGATTATTTGGGTTTTGTTTTGTTTTTTTGTTTTTGGTTTTTTTTTTTTTTTTTTTTTTTTTTTTTTTTTTTTTTTTTTTTTTTTGCTATCTTATCATTCCCTTTCTACAGCTGTGGTCCAAATATGATTTCCCATAGCATCACCAAAGTAGGATGGAGTTTTTATTTTATTTTATTTTATTTTATTTTATTTTATTATTTTTCAGGTTTATTTATTTATTTTGAGTGAGAGAGAGCATGAGTGGGAGGGGCAGAGAGAGAAGGAGAGAGAGAATCCCAAGCAGTCTCTGCACTGTCAGCAAAGAGCCTGATGCGTGGCTTGAACTCACAGTGAGGTCATGACTTGAGCCAAAATCAAGAGTTGGACACAACTGACTGAGCCGCCCAGGTGCCCCTAGGATGGACTTTTTAAAAAGAACTTGTTAAAAACATCAAGGGGTACAAAAGAGAAAGCCAGGAACATACAAGAAGCATAAGAAGAGTTTTGCTTACAAAAGTTTTTAGTTTAGCAGACTTGATTGGGATGTGGGCATTGTGCCACTCACTTCTTTCCTCCCCAGCCCCTAGAGGCTGGTACAACCAGACAGGCTCTTGACAGGGGTTCTTCTTTCCCTGCTCCTGGCCTGGGTACACCTGGTAGGCATCACTAATGGCCCACAGACTCAGCCTCTCAGACATGGTGAGTTGCTCATTGCCTGGTCAAGAGAGTGATTCTACTTTATCTGCCTTTGTAAGGTCCTTCCTCTTGGTTCTTGTTTATGGACTGATAGACTCTTCTCAGTCCCCAGATGATAAGCAAAATTTTGATAACTGACACAATGCATTATGTCACTCTTAAGTCAGATCCAGTCTACGGGATACAAGTCCAACAGGTAAGATGCCTACCCACATACTACCCCTGGCCCCAGTGCGACAGATGTTATGAGAACATCACAGCAGTGGGTCCTTCTGCAAACAGTTGATTGACATGGGAGCCTGCTGGGTTTTTTCTCCCCGATATTCTCTGCCGATGTTTTGCCTGGTGTTTTAGCTATCTTAAGGCTATGTAACAAACCACTCCAAGAGAGTGGCTAAAAAAAATAGCAAAAGTCCACGAGTTGGGGGGGTTGATTGGGTCAGCTGGGTAGTCCTTGCTTGGGGTCTCTTAAGGGGCTGTAGGCAGTTGGTGACTGGGGCTGGGTTATCTTGAAAGCCTCTTTAGTCACATGTCTGCCACCCAGGCTTGGAAGAGTGTCTGGCACTCCACAGGTACCTCTGTGTCTCTGTCTCTGGTCTTCCCACAAGTGGCCTCTCCAGTCTTACATGACCATGGAAGCCTCCATTCACTGGCAGTTTGTGAATCTCTGTATTTCCTATTCGACATCGCCACGTGGGGATGAAAGAAAACCGTAAATACTCAAATAAATAGTGTGCAGCCAGGACCACAGCAGTTTAAATTCTATATAAATCAGGAAGAGAAATTTCAAGAAGGCATCTAGTATACAAGTCTTGGATTGTCTATCAGGTTTTCAACATCACTGTACTTCCCAAGGAACAAGCCCAGGAGGGGATAAACCTGGGCCTCGTGTGTTTTGGGAGCTGGTGATGACCACCATGGACAGTGGGAGGGCAAGAGACTTGATGTAGGCTCTGGCTGCCTGGATATCCCCCCCGCCCGGCACAACCACATCCACTGTGGGGTCTCCATCAAGTTTCTCCAACCCCTCTCGGCCTATTTTCCCTCCTCTGAGAAGTGAGGATCATAGTAGCACCTCTCTCACTGTTTTTGTGAAGCTTGGGTGAGCTATTTCACCAAAAGCATTCAGAACACCTATCTGTGTTCATTACAGAGTAACGCTCAAAAAACTGGTAGCTATTATTGCCATGGACACAAGATCTTAGAATTTTTGCCATGAAGCATCAGATTTTTATTGACAAGCTTTTGGCCTGACATCCCTATCTCTCTGAAAATGTTGATGTGCGTATATATGAGTAGACATAAATAGAAAGAAGAATAAAAATGTTCCAATGGGTTTGACACAAAGACAATTCTCCTTTGGCAATTATGAAGCTATAAAAAGAACGAGAGCAGCTAGTGTTCTCAACACGTTCCCAAACAACGTGGCTCAAGGATCAATTACAGTACAGAGAAGAACTAAGTACCGTGGGAGCTCCTTTGCAAAGCCCTATGAAAGTTTCAGGGCTGATTGGTTTTTTTTGTTGTTGTTGTTTTGTTTTTTTGTTTTTTTGGGCAGCAAGAAAATTTGTCAAGCAGGAGTGTGAAAATTGGAATTGCCAAGACTGCAAGAAAAAGCAAACACATTTCACCATTTTGAGGAAGCATCAAGGTTGGGCTTCGCAGCTGTTGTCCTGGATGAAAGAAAATACAGGCCCCTGGCTAGAAAAAATGGAACATAATTATGTTATGATGAGCTGGGAGAAAATGGCAAAGAAAAATTGTAATGCAAAGCATGATGGATGCTAGTTTGTCAGTCGGAACTGCTGGAATATAGCGGTAGAGCATTTTCCAACTTGGCAAGCAGAAACACAGCAGCGTATCACATCTCTTTGTTTTGTTTTGTTTTTTTTCCTCAACATAATTATGTCACGTTTGTAGAATGGATTGTAGAGTCATTGGTAATGAAAATAAAGCAGATATACCACCTTAAGGCACAAAACTGTAATTCTATTGAGGAGAAATTTCCTGTTGCTTATTTATATTTTGAAAATTACACAGGGGGCCTTCTCTTAGGGTAGTTTACGTGATGGCAAACCATCTGTCTTTGAATACATGGCTTCCAGGTAGTGTGGATTTTATTCACATCCAGTCAGCATTAATCACATTTTACATCATGATTTATGTCACAATCAGGAAGACTCAACTCAGATCATTAATCAAGGAGGCTCAGTTTCTTTTTTTTAAATTTTTTATTTTATTTATTTATTTATTTATTTATTTATTTATTTATTTTTGAGAGAGAGAGACAGAGCATGAGCAGGGGAGGGGCAGAGAGACAGACACACAGAATCCGAAGCAGGCTCTAGGCTGTGAGCTGTCAGAACAGAGCCTGGTATGGGGCTCGAACTCACGAGCTGTGAGATCATGACCTGAGCCGAAGTCGGACACTTAACTGACTGAGCCATCCAGGCGCCCCAAGGAGACTTCAATTTCTATTTGTTCTTCTGCAAAGGGTGCATGTAGTCCAGTGATTTGGTTTGGTGGTAAGTTAATGGGTTTTTTTTTCACAGAGGTAGAAGATGTATTCTGCTTTAATGCAGTATTTCAATTTCATATGTTTTCGTAACTAGATAAGAAATCTGAGTGATGATTCAGATATTTTAACAACCAAATTACTCAGAGCATATTCTTTTAATTTATTTACTGGGAGATTAATCATTTCTACTTTAACAGAATAACCATAGATATACAGAGATTATATTTGGCAAGCCATATTAAAGGAAAACAACCAATATGTCTGAACTGCTTTAATTAACAGAAATAACAAACATATATTACATATGCAGGTGTATGTTTTGAAAACTAACTTTGGAGTCCAGCATGCGGGGTGAATTGGCAACTCGAGGACTGGAGGCACAGAGACCAGTTAGGACATTATTTCAATGGTCTGGGAAGGAGGCGGGGAGCACCTGACCCCAGGGAGTGGTACTCGGTCGGAAGCAAGGGGACAGACTAAGTGGCAATGAGCAGAAACCTCTGAGAGGAACAAATGAGCGGGGCAACAAGTCATGGGAGGTAAGCCTGGGGAAGATGTTTACACAAGACTGACGTCTTCTTTCCAGTATCATTTTTCTTCACTAAGAGCTGCTACCATGCTTAAAAATCAAAACATCATTATTATAGTAGTACTTAAAACTTCTACATAGTGTTCATTGAGGGTTCTCCCTCTGTGCTGAGTCTTTTGTCAGTCATTTAGAACTCCAGAATTTAAAAAAATATATCGCACATTCATATTTTTTGACTATTTGTGTATACATTATTCATATATTATATATACATAAAATGCACTTGCATTTTATGCAAGAAAAATTACAGGTCTAAGTAAGTGCAGAAATATACCATGCTTATCAATTGGAAGACTCAACTTAGTTAAAATGTAAAAGCTCCCCAAACTGATCTTTAGTTTTAATCTGATCTCAATCAAAAGCCCAGGAAAAATGGATAAGTGAATTGTAAAACTTACATGAAGTGCAAAGAATATAGAGTAGCCAAAACAATATTGAAAGAGTACAGTAAAGCTGAAGCCCTCACGCAGTCTGATTTCAGGACTTACTACAAGGCTAAAGTAATTGAAACACAGCATGGTATTGGTGTCACAATGGACAAATGGATATTGGAATAGAAGAGAGTCTAGAAATAGACTTACACATAGTCAATTGGTTCTTCAACAAATGGCACCAGAACCCAATTTTAAAAAAAGGCAAAAGACTTAAATAGGTACTTCAGAAAGAAGAAATACAAACAGCCAATGAGCACATGAAAAGATGTTTATGTCTTAGTCACCAGAGAAATGCAGTCTGAAACCCAAATTAGGTCCCATTATGCATCCAACTGAGTGGCCAATGTTAAAAAGATGGACAATATCAGGTGTTTTCAAGGATATGGAGCAACCAGAAGTCTCACATATGACTTGTGGGAGTATAAAATGGTACAACTTTGGAAAACTGGTGTTTTCCAGCACATTAACTAATGCAGTTCCCAGAAATGCCATTTACAGGTTTTACCAAAGTTAAACAAAAATATATCTTCACATGAAGATACACAGAAAAAATAGTAAAAAACAAACAAACTAAAAACAACACAAATGTCAAATAGGAGGAGAATAGACACACAATTTGTATCACATCCATAGAATGGAATACTAACCAACAATACAGAGGAACAAACCACTGATGTATATAACAGCATGAATGAATCTCAAAAATAATATGAGTAAAAGAAGCTAGACAAAAAAAGTACATACTGTATGATTCCATTTATATGGAATTCTAGAAAAGGCAAAATGATCTACAGTGACAGAAATCAGAGTAGTGGTTGCTTTGAGTGGGGACAGTTGACTAGAAGCAGGTACAAGGGAATTTTCTGGATGATAGAGATGTTCTTTATCTTGACTGAGTGTCACTTACATGGGTGTAGATATTTTTCAAAATGTATTGATTGCATACTATGATCTGCATTTCACCATATGTAAATGTTACTTCAATGAAAAAAATGCAAACATTCCTAAGGAATAATAGTTTCGTCAAATATTTACATATGAGAGGTCTTTAGAAGTCTTCTGACATAGTCCCACATTGATAACTACACTAATTAGCATAACTACAACTCCACATTATCAAAACTCAAAAAACGTGGATGTAACCAAAATTGTCTCAAGGGCAATTTGTAACTTTTATTATTAAACATTTATAACTGTGTCAGTATATTGGATGTCACCCCATCCTCCCTTTGGCTGAGAAGAAATCTTAAAACCTGATTTCCCCTGGCAATACATATGGGGCTTAATAGTGGGGGAGGAATTATAATTCCCTTGATCACTCCTGACTTCTACTGATTTTGTGATCTGAGTTCTAGAGTTTTACTTCCTTTGCTCTTTTCATGCTGCTTCTTTTCCTGGGATGACATCCATAATGCCAGCACAGTATTTTCACCCAAGGTTGTGTGTGGAGTCCACAGGGCTGGAATTTTGAAGCCGCGGAATAGTTTCATAATGCAACAAAGCACATCAAATGATGCGTATGTTTCTATGGATCTTTCATTGGTCATTTTTTACATCTGATACCCAGTATCTGGCCATGTAGCTGGGCTCTCTCCTTTCTGCTTCTCCTCTTCTCCCCCTTGGCTTGCTGCAATCCCCCAGTACCCCTTCTCATTTTGTAGTTTCTCTCCTTGCCAATCTAGGCTGGGCTCTGGAGTCTAACTTCTAATATGTTGGATGGTCCACTAAGGTCATTTGCTGAAATTCCTGAGAGGGATTTAAAAAAAATTTTTTTTAATGTTTATTTATTTTTGAGCGAGTAAGACAGAGCATGAGTGGGGGAGGGGCAGAGAGAGAGGGAGACACAGAATCTGAAGCAGGCTCCAGGCTCTGAGCTGTCAGCACAGAGCCTGATGCGTGGCTCAAACCCATGAGCCATGAGATCATGACCTGAGCCAAGGTTGGAAGCTCATCAAGGTCATACCGAATCACCCAGGCACCCCCCTGAGAGAGATTTTAAACTCATGAATATCCTCCTTTTCATTGACTGTCGCAAAGAAATACCAAAAGTATATAAAAGAAATACCAAATAGCCTCCAACTGGAAGAAAAGTGGATGCAGTATGTAGCTATGCAGCCCTGGGGAAGAGAAAAGGAAAATCTTTCTTAGTAGGACATCTCACACATCACCACGGATTATAGAGGAGGCCAGAAGGGGCCATTTTCAGGATTCTTTGGCGTTTTGCCCAAAACATGAAGAAAATGACTCAATGCCCATGAGAGTGGGACATATCTCTGTGAGGATGGTTGTCCCAGATACAAGACACCGAATGAATGTGCAGAAGAGAGAGCAACGGGCAGTGCCCTGGTAAGGTCTTCAGGCACCTGCAGCTGGGACAGCATTGCTTCCGACCCACACCACACGTGCCCTCAAGTGACACACAATTTAGTCTAAAACAACTCTTAGACTATCAATTGTGGCTCACAGGGGAAGACCCAGGAGTGTCAGATCAGGTGGAGAAAACACTAAGGGGGACTTGTCCACATGATAGCAGAGAAAATAGAAGATCTGGACAGATGGGGACCATCATTAGTATGTGCAAGATGAAAAGAAATGGCGCACAGCTATGCAAGTTTGTAACAACAGAAATGCACAAAATATTGCATGGAAATAAAGAACCCAGTCTGGAAGAAAACATAATTTGAGAAACAGAAGAAAACTTCAAGGTGTTTTTCATGATGCAGATGAATTGAAAGAGGGTATGAATTCAATCAAACTAGCTCAACGTTTTTTTTGTTTTTTTTTTTTTTTATTTTTGGGACAGAGAGAGACAGAGCATGAACGGGGGAGGGGCAGAGAGAGAGAGGGAGACACAGAATCGGAAACAGGCTCCAGGCTCCGAGCCATCAGCCCAGAGCCTGACGCGGGGCTCGAACTCACGGACCGCGAGATCGTGACCTGGCTGAAGTCGGACGCTTAACCGACTGCGCCACCCAGGCGCCCCCCAATCAAACTAGCTCAATATTGAGGTAATAAAATAACAGAATGAAAAGGAAAGAGATGCGGAAAAGAGATGCGGAAAAGAGATCCAAACACTATGACAGATCTGATACATAATTTAAAAGGAGCCAGAAATCAAATTCCTGATATAGAAAAAAAGTTTGAGATAATCACAGTAACTTCAGAGGAAAAATACAAAAGGACTAAAGCAATGAAGAAGGTGACAGATTTGCAGGAATGACAAAATGAACCAACGTAAAGATAACGAGAGTCAAATACAGAACCCAAGACATTGACCAGATGAATGTTCATAAATATAATAGAGAAAAAAATCCCTCTAATGAAAGACCAATAACATCTTTGGCTCATAGGGGCACATATGGTTTAGAGGAAAATTCATACAGAACAATCAAAACCTTACACTTTGTGAAGTTACTGAATTTTGAGATGAAAGATGTAATTTTTCAGGCATCCAGATGGATGAACAAGTCATTTACAAGGGAGGACAGGATGTCAGTTTTGATTTCTCCTCCATAGCCTTCATTTCCAGTAAACACTGTAGTGATGTCACATTGGTGGTGTTCTGAGGGGAAGAAGGTGTGACCCAGGATGATGACAACCAGCCAAAGAGTTATTCTAGTAGAAAGGAAACAAGAAGTCCCACTCAGACACGAAAGAGTCCAAGAAATATTGCATTTGGCATTTCTTGTAAAAAAAAAAATGACAATAAATAGAACCAATGATGAGATTAATTTTTTTCACTTTTATGCAGTAAAGAAAGAAAACTTTATTTTTATGTCTTATTTATATTTAAAATTTTAAGTTTTTAAAGAAGTTTTTATTTATTTTGGGAAAGACAGGGTATGTGTGTGCACACGAGTGGGGGAAGGGCAGAGAGAGGAAGAGAGAGAGAATCCCAAGCAGGCTCTGCACTGTTACTGTCAGCATAGAGCCCAATGTGGAGCTTGAACTCAGGAACCGTGAGCTCACAACCTGAGCCGAAACCAGGAGTTTGGCACTCAACCGACTGTGTCACCCAGATAACCCTCTTTAATTTTTTTTTTCTTGAGAGAGAGAGGGGGTGGGGAGAGGAGCAGAGGGAGAGAGAGAATCTTAAGCACGCCAGGCTCCATGCCTAGCGGGGAGCCTGACATGAGGCTCGATCTCACCACCATGATTCATGACCTGAGCCCAAATCAAGAGTCGGTTGCTTAACGGACTGAGCCACCCAAGCGCCCCTAAGGAAAACTTTAACAAATTTTTGAAATAAATATGAGAATGGCCAATTGAGTTTAGGAAAGACAACAACAAGAGGGGTGACTTACCCTGTGGAATACTGAAACACTGTAATGCAATTGCACGAAACAAAGCAACGTGGAGCCCAGGGAAGAACAGACAGCTATTTCACTGGAACTCAATGAAGTCCCTTTCCTGACTCACACGTTTATGGGAATTGGTGTCTGTTAGATGTGGCATATAAAAACAGCAAGGTAATGTAATAAATTCCGTTAGGTATTTGAGAAATAAGTTGAAAAGCTATCTCACAAAATGTAACACAGTTCATCTTTAATACTGTAAGAATTTAAGAGTTTAAAAAAAGGAATAATAAGAGGGAAAATCATAAGAAGATGAGGAAATTGTAGGTGATTTCTGGGTAGGGAAGGACTTTGTCATTCTGATACCTAAAGAAAAACAAATGAAAATTGCGGTAAGATTGACTACTTGACATTTTAAATGTTTCTATGTGACAAACCACCACACAATGATTAAAATCAAATGTGAACTGGGGAAAATTTGGCTGTCTATGTATCTATCTATCTTCCTAATAGGCAACTAATTTGTATCTTTAACATGTAAGAACTTTGCAGGAATGAATAGGAAATGAATGACATGAACAGAACAATCACAAAGACAAGAAACATTTAATTTCTTTTTAATGTTTATTTACTTTTGAGAGAGAGAGAGAGAGAGAGAGAGAGAGAGAGAGCAGGGGAGGGGCAGAGAGAGAGGGAGACACAGAAACCGTAGCAGGCTCCAGGCTCCGAGCTGTCAGCACAGAGCCCGACATGGGACTCGAACCCACGAACCGGCAGATCATGACCTGAGCCGAAGTAGGATGCCCAACCGACTGAGCCACCCAGGTGCCCACGTTTTCTACTTTTTAAATGTTTCTTGTCTTGAGGCACCTGGGTGGCTCAGTCAGTTAAGCGTCTAACTTCAGCTCGGGTCATGATCTCACAGTTTGTGAGTTCGAGCCCCGTGTCGGGCTCTGTGCTGACAGCTCGGAGCCTGGAACCTGCTTCAGATTCTGTCTCCCTCTTTCGCTGTGCCCCTCCCTCATTCATGCTCTGTCTCTCTCTCTCTCAAAAGTAAGTAAACGTTAAAAAAAAAAAAGTAGAAAATGAAGCAAATATTTCCTTTTATTTGTAGACAAATGTAATTTTCAAACTGTGTCATGTCAGGGTTCTTTCTACTTATATTAAGTAGAAAAAAATTCAAATTGTATAAAACTCAAGGTAGGTGAAGTTTCAGGTAGTGGGTACTTTCCTATACTATTGTGGAACTATAAAGTAGTACGATATTTTTTTATGGTTGGAGCTTAATATTTTGGGTGGAACTGACTATATTATTCTTTATTCTTTTTTTTTAAGTTTATTTATTTAATTTGACAGAGAGAGAGTGGGGGAGGGGCAGAGGGAGAGGGAGAATCCCAGGCAGGTTCCATGCTGTCAGTGCAAAGTGCAACATAGGGCTCGATCTCAGGAACCACGAGCTCATGACCTCAGCTGGAGTGGGACACTTAACCGACTGAGCCACTCAGGCACCCCTATTCTTTTTTCTTAATTGAAGCATCGTTCACATACAAAAGTTGAAACAATATTAGTTTCAAGTGCACAGCATAGTGATTTGACGATCCTGTATATCACGAAATGCTTACCATGGTAATTGGAGTCACTGCCACCATACAACTTTATTATAATATCATTATAATATGCTGTACAATATGCTGTAGTCTTTAACTCCATGACTTATTTATTTCATAACTGGCAGTCTGTACCTAGGATGGGCTAAGTACAGTTTTTAGGACACCTTGGCAGTTTATTATATTAAAACCTTAAAAACACACAGACCCTTTTACCCAATAATTTTTTCCTTTAGGATTTATTCTGCAGAAAGAGTTGAATCCTGTGAAAAAAAAAAAAATTAGCACCATTGTTCAGGATAATCGAGAACTTCTCCCCAACTATTTCATAAAAATTTCTCACCCCACCCCTCTACTTGCCACCATGAGAGATGAGGAAATTTATACTTAAATTTCCCCTCCATTTATCCCTTATCCTATAATTTTGTGTAAGTCCTATTATTTTTAGGTTGCCAAGGCTTACATTATTTACATCTGTTTTATCATTGTGAGTAAGTCTTCCATGTTCTGATTCTAAAAATGGAAGGCCAATAGACTTCATTTACCACATGATGATCATGTAAGTGTTCCTTCTGGAATTTTGAGAAAGCACCCAAGGCAGGGATTTTCATCTGCTTGAACATGGATGCGGCCCAAAAGCGTAGAGGAGGACAGCGCCTTGGTAAGCATTGAATAAATATTTAAATACGTATTTGTTGAATAAGTGAGACTATTCAGTGGTATGATTGGATTCACAGAGAAGAGAATGTCATTCTTTGTCATTAGAAATGCGGCTGGAGAGAGGCCAGAATGTGGCTCAGTTCTTCCGAGAGAGCTAAGGAAGTGACCTGGGAACTTGCTTAAAATACAGCGTCTCGGGGTGCCTGGGTGTCTCAGTCGGTTGGGCGTCCGACTTCGGCTCAGGTCATGATCTCGCAGTCCGTGAGTTCAAGCCCCGCGTCGGGCTCTGGGCTGACAGCTCAGAGCCTGGAGCCTGTTTCGGATTCTGTGTCTCCCTCTCTCTCTGACCCTCCCCTGCTCATGCTCTGTCCTTCTCTGTCTCAAAAATAAATAAATGTTAAAATTTTTTTTTTAAAAAAATACAGCGTCTTGCATCAGGATCTGCAAAGAGCACGTGGGAATTTGCATCTTTAAGATGCACTCAGGGGGCGCCTGGGTGGCGCAGTCGGTTAAGCGACCGACTTCAGCCAGGTCACGATCTCGCGGTCCGTGAGTTCGAGCCCCGCGTCAGGCTCTGGGCTGATGGCTCGGAGCCTGGAGCCTGTTTCAGATTCTGTGTCTCCCTCTCTCTCTGCCCCTCCCCCGTTCATGCTCTGTCTCTCTCTGTCCCAAAAATAAATAAAAAACGTTGAAAAAAAAAATTAAAAAAAAAAAAAAAAAAGGATGCACTCAGTGTGGTCCTCCTACACGTCCCTGATGGAGAATCATCACCCTGTCGGATCCTTTTTCTTTTCATTTTGGCCTCATTCGTTCTTTCTGGGCCACATACAGATGCCACAATATGCTGTATCCTATGTGGTCTTTTTATTAGAGCCTTTTTGCTAGAATTCCTAGGATAGATTTAAAAAAAAAAAAACCAGACTACGGCCAATAAATTATGAGTTCTTGTTTTTTTTACATGTCTTTCTCTTACCTTCACGTTGATATGTGGTGTGTGGGTGTGGGTGTGGTCTAGAATTCTAGGTTCCAAAGTCTTCACCCAGAATTCTGAAGCATGGCCTCATGACAGTCTTGAGTCCAGTATTGCCAGTGAAAAGTCTGGTGGAAAAGCCTAATTCCCTTACCTTCTACAAAGCCTGCTTTATCTCTAGGGTTTTAGGATCTCTTCTTGACCTTACCTCTGAATTTTCACTGGAATATGTTTGCTTGTGAGTTTCAGATAAAATGAAATCCTGCTGGGCCCTCAGTGATTTCTTAGCTTGAGGACTGTCTTCCTTAGAGCACTGGGCTGAAGGAGAGGTGTTGATGCTACCACACCCTCTAGGTTAGAGGTCGGCAAACCTTTTCTGGAAAAGTGAGCATTTTAGATAGGGAACATTGGAGGCTTTGCAGGCCATGTTTCAGCCTTTGCTGAAATGACTCTACTCCGCCATTGAGAAATGTGAATGAATGACTATGGCTGTCTCCCAGTGAAGCTTTACTCGTGCACCCTGAAATGTGAGTTTTGTATGTTTTCACGCCGCAAAATATTATTCTCGTTTGGATTTTTTCCAACCATTGAAGAGCGATCCAGAGCGTTCAGGCTACACAAAAACAGGCAGAGTTGGGTTTGGTCCTCAGACCTAATTTTGCTCACCCCTGCTCTAGGCCAACGGAGAAAGCACAATATAGTATTTTCCCCAGTTTGAGAGGCTCTCCAGTGTATTTATTGTGTTTATTCTGTATGTTCTTTTTTTTCCTGCCATTAACATCCCCTTTCCTAACCAGAGGTACTTTGATTCCCAGAAAACAGACTGCCTTTCAAAGGATAAGCCAGCTTGTTGTTGGGGTTGTTTTGGTAACTCCAGGGGAAGGACCGTGTATGAATATGTATTCACCTCAGGCAGACCTGGGTCCTGATTTTACAGAATTATATAAATGATTACAACAAACCAAAGAAGATAAAGATGTAACTGTATGCTGGTCCCAGGTAGTAAATTAGTACATCAGAAACACATCTCCACGGAGTCAACATTTTCTTTTTTTTTTTTCTTTTCTTTTTTACATTTTCCTGATGAAGTTGATCTAGTTACCATTCCCACTTCCCAGAAGGTGCCCCTGGGCCAAGCAGCATTTACACTTATTGTTTTAAAAATTATTTTCTCTCTGTTGTGGTTTCTTTCCATTTCTTCTAGAATTCCTAATGGTTGAGTGTTAAACCGTGGATCTATCTTCTATGTCTCTGAATTTTTCTCTCTCTCTCATCTTTTCCATCTTGTCTCTTTGCTCTACACCTTAGATCTATTTGGTTTCATTTTCCAGATCACTAACGTGGTGTTTCTCTATGTCCATGACGTTCTCTGTACTCACGGAATGTCTTATTTCAGTAAGCACGTTCTAGTTTCCAAGAACTTTGAGGCTCCGATTACTCCTTTTACACAGCAATAAATAAAGCTGTGTGCAGTAAGTGGAACAGCTTATATTGTAAGTATGTCCACACTGTGGTCTCTAAATACCGTTCCCACAAAAAGGAAAGCAGGCTTCTTGGAGGAAAGGTTAATTCCAGGTCTGGACCAAGAAATATGCAAGATGAACTGCAACCGCTCATTGGACGGAATAGCCAGGGAAAGTCATAATGAGGACTGAGGTTGTGTGTGAAGGGCTCCAGAGCCAACCTGGAGAGGCTCCCACAGGCCAAACATGGGACAGTTGGAGCATCAACAGTGGTAATAACTATGATGGATGGAAACACAAAATATGTTAAAAGAAATGAGCTCATAATAGCAAGAATACAATATCTCCCTTTGGAGTATCCTAGGGAACAAATCATTATTTTTTTAAAGTGGCAGTAGAGGAAAAGAAACAGACACTTATCTTGTCTTTGTTACACAAACTGCTCTTCTGGTTAACAGAATAGATGATTCAGGGAAGTGTCTTGTTACGGGTGTATTTCAGCAAATAAATGAAGAAGGGATGGGTAGAGTTTGAAAGACATCATTTTGCAGCATCTAGCAACATCTAACATGGATTTAGGCAGTGATCATTAACAGCTGCCAACATCACAAAAAGAGAGACAAGCAGACACAAAGGGCCTCTTGAAGGAAGTTCACAACGCTTCCTATGAAGTTGTTTTGCCTCCCATCCACCCCAGTCAAAATCAAATCAGAATCTGATAATGTCTCTAAATCTAACTACCAATTTAGAGAAGAAACAGACAACAGAAGAACACGTTAAGAGACACCATGGACACACTCAGCAGAATCCAGACTGTGGGGGATTCTGCTAGACCAACAGCTCAATTGATTCTTCAAAAATTAATTTCAAGGGAAAGAAGAAACAGTGACTGAGGCTGAACCTACAGATTAAAAGGGACTTAAGAGGCATATTAACTAATCATGATGTGTGTTCAGGGAAATTTGAATGCTGATTGGTTATTGGATGATATTAAGGAAATGTTAATTTTGCATATGTGATGATGGTATTGTGATTATATATTTTTTCTAAATGTTTATTTTCGAGAGAGAGAGAGAGAGAGAGAGAGCGAGAGAGTGAGCGCAAGTGGAGGAGGGGCAGAGTGAGAGGGAGACAGAGGACCCAAAGTGGGCTCTGTGCTGACAGCAGAGAGCCCCATGTGGTGCCCGAACCCACAAAATGTGAGATCATGACCTGAGCCAAAGTCGGACGCTTAACTGACTGAGCCACCCAGGTGCCCCTGTAATTATGTTTTTTAAAAGAGAGATACAAACGGGCGCCTGGGTGGCTCAGTCAGTTGAGCATCCAACTTTGGCTCAGGTCATGATCTCACGGTTCATGGGTTTGAGCCCCGCATGGGGCTCTGTGCTGATAGCTCAGAGCCTGGAGCCTGTTTCAGATTCTACATCTCCCTCTCTCTCTGCCCCTCCCCCACTCGCGCTCTGTCTCCCTCTGACTCAAAAATAAATAAACATTAAAAAAATTAATTAAAAAAAAAAGAGAGATACAAACAGAATCTTTTACCTAAGGCTACTGGGCTGTTTATGAATGAAAGCTGTGATGAGTGGGATGTGCTTTAAAATAATGTGGGATGGGAGCTGATGGGATTATAGACAGACGAAAATTGGCCATGTATTAGTAATGGGTGCATTTGAGTAATCGGTATATGTGGTTCACTATATAATCTCTCTACTTATGTCAGTGTTTGAAATTCCCCAAATGAAAAGTTTAAAAAGCAAAGTGAAAAGACAGATGATAAATTTGTGGAAATATTTTCATCATACATGACAGACACAGAGTTAATCTGGTTACTGTATGGAGTGGCTAGGAATCTGGCACAAAAGGAGGTAACAACCCAAGAAAAAAGAAAAACAATTAAAAATTGCCAATTCACCAAAAAAGGAATCTAAAATGGCCTTAGAATGTAAGAAATACGCTCACCCTCACTTAGAAGGGAAATGAGAATGAAACTGTATGAAGAAAGCATCTCTTACCCATTGGATAGGCAAAAATCCCAAAGATTAACAACAGAGTCTGTTGGTGAGGCTCTGAAGGAAATGAGCCCTCTCATACAATATTGGGGGAAGTTGCAAAATGATGTAGCCCCCAAGGAGAGCCTTCGGCAATATCTCTCAGGATTACAAATGCCTTTCGCCTTTGGCCAAGCAATCCCATGGCTATGATCATACCATACAGACATGCCCAACAACCTATGAAGTGGAGCTTAGTTTATAAAGTGGCAAATTGGAAAAGCAACCCAAGTGTTTGTGCATGGAGGACTGATCAGGTACACCACAGTATATCCTCTGAATGAAGTAATGTACGCCATGAAAAAAAATGAAAAAAAAAAAAAGCCTCTATGTATTGATGTGGGAAGGTCTCCAAGGGCATATTACTGAGTGGAAAAAAAGCTGAAGGGTATTGTAGTGGCAGGGGTTGAATTGTGTCCCCTGAGAATTCCTGTGTTGATGCCCTAACCCTCAGAATGTCACCTTATTTAAAGATTAGGTCTTTAAAGAGGTAACCGAGTGCAGACGAGGTCATTAGGATAAGCCCTAACTCAATTTGACTGGCGAAATACTTGCAAAAGGGGAAATCTGGAGGCAGGCATGCATATGGGAGGAGCGCCATAAGAGCGTGAAGACAGCCATCTACAAGCCAGGGAGAGAGGGCTGGACTAGATCCTTCCCTCCCAGCCCAGAGAGAGCACTGACCCTGCCATCACCTTGATTTCAGACTCCAGAACAGAGAGGGTAGATTTCTGTCATTTAAGCCACCTGGTTTGTTACGGCAGCCCTAGGAATCTAACCCATGTAGTATGCCACATTCCACGTGAGACAGGAAGAGAATAAGTATATTTTGTCATATTTGATTGCATTTGCACATAAAGTAAGGCTAAAGGGCAAGGATGGGAGTGAAACTTCTCAACATATCCCTTCCCATTTTTTCTTTGAGTTTTGAATCATGCAAATATAGTACACACTTTAAAAGCTAAAAATTAGAGTAAATGTAAGATTTATATTGTGTTTTTCTCTTTTTAATGTTTATTTTTCGAGAGAGAGAGAGAGAGAGCGTGAAGGGGGGGAGAAGCAGAGAGAGAGAGAGGGAGACACAGAGTCTGAGTTGTCAGCACAGAGCCCACGTAGGGCTCGAACTCACGAACCGCAAAATCATGACCCGAGCTGAAGTCAGATGCCTAACTTGACTGAGCCACCCAGGCGCCCCTGTACTGTGTTTTTCTTTAATGTTCTGAGTCATCTCTGATTCCTTCAAGTTCCTGTCCATCTTTCTCTTACTTGGTGGCAGTTTTCCTCAAATGTCTGGTGACCATTCGTTGCCACGTGTGTTTAATTAAGGAAAGACGGTCCTGGCCAGTGTTGGTTTCTGTGCCATGGGTCTCTGTTTTCCCCAGTGCTGGATCCCCTGCTGGCAGGTTGTGTGTGAGCCGGGAGTGCAAGCCTACAGTGGGGAGAGGTCCCTGCGTGGTACAGGTCAGGGAGCCGGCTGGCTGACTGGGAGCCCACGGCCGCATGGCAAGCAGAGCTGTGTTCTGCTCTATCCCGGTCCTGGGCTGAGGGACTTCTCTTTCCCTCCTGTATCCTCCCCTGTGTCTGCCTGTGCTCCACTCTGCTTCTCTTGCCAAGGACCTCAGCTGAGGCCTTGCCCTTTTTTTGGAGTGCCTTCGCTGCTGCCAGGAACTGTTTGACAAGAGACAGGAGGACTCAGATTTTCCCAGTGGTCTGGATGTGACTTAGATGCCCAAGAGTGGCTCCTGTCTCTGTACCTGCAGGTACCCATCAGGGGGCTTCTCCAGGGCTCCCCTGGGAAGAACGCCTTAACCCTCTGCCCTGATTTCTCTATCCATCAGGCTCCAACTGCTTTCTCCCTTCCTAAAATGCCTCTGAAATCCTGGTCTGCAGGGGGCACCCTTTGTTGCCTTCCAATGTTATTATAGCTTTATTACAGCTCAAAAACAGAAAGAATAGTTGTTTTCTCCCATCCTTACAAAGTCTGTTGGGAAGCAGGGGTGGCAGGTGTGTATGCTCCCGAAACAGGTCCCGGGGACCTCGCTGTTGCAGCATCGTCATTATCTCCACTTGTCAAGTCAAGAGTGCACAAGTTTATTATACTCATTTCAGAAGACAGGGAAATATAATACATTTAAGTAAGGTGTCAGAATCCATCAGTATTCAAGAAAAAAAAAATTGACCTATATATTTCCAGCAGAGAGGGATTGTCTGAAGGAAATTGGTTTTCCACTAAGGAAAGGCTGGAGGTGCGTAAAGCGGGGGTGGGGTGGGGGGAGGTGTTGGTGCCCAGAGACCAGGGCGTAAATGAATGTGCTGATGCCCCTGTTGGTGTCCACCACGCCGTCACTGTGGAGTGGGTGTGTTGCTCGTCTCTGTAGATGCTGGGCTCCCTTTGCTGCTGCAAACAGCCAGAACCTGCCTGTGGCATCTGGGTGGCATGGGTGCCTGGAAAAGCCCAGCTGGATCCCTGCTAAATCCCAGCTGGATCCCTGCTATCAGGGCATCTGCACCAGGGTGTTTCTCACTTCCTTCCTCAACTGCATAATGAAGAAAAAGAAAGGATAAAATTGAAACATTCACGGACACAACTAAGTTATGGGGGAATTGACAAGACATTCCTGGAGGTTCAGCAAACAGCTCAGGAGCCAGACTGCCTGGTTCAATCTCTGCCACTTAGCAGGGCAGGGATGACTGTGCCTCAGTTTCCCCACTGGGGGAGTGATAAGAGCAGCACCTCGTGGGGTTTTTGTAACGATAAATGAGTTAATGCATGCATGGTCCTTAGAACAGTGCCTGGAATAGTCGTCCTTTTTGAACACTAGGGCACTCAAAGAAGTGACTCTGTTTTAAAAATGCTTTTCTCATTTGGTGGAACTGGACTTTATGGAAGGATATTTTTAAAAAATTTTAATGTTCATTTATTATTTTTAAGAGACAGAGTACGAGTGGGAGAGGGACAGAGAGAGAGGGAGACACAGAATCTGAAGCAGGCTCCAGGCTTTGAGCTGTCAGCCTGATGCGGGGCTCAAACTCATGAACTTGGAGATTATGACCTGAGCCGAAGTCGGACACATAACCGACTGAGCCACCCAGGTGCCCCTATGGAGGGATATTTTTATACCCTTTAGTGAAGGAGTTCATGTTTCCAAAATCCACAAATCACTGGAAGTTTCTGAGCAGAGAGCCATGTGATATGAAGTGTGTGTGACTTAATTGTACCACAGATCATGACCTTTAACCATTTTGAATAACTAATTTACCCAAATACATTTTTGTCACAAGGGCTCTTAAAATAATATAAAAATATTAAGTATTTAAACTTAATTTTTACTTCTACCCATCTCTCAAGAAACGTGAAAAATATAGACTAAGGAGAAAAAGGAGCAGGAGTGGTGAAGGTTTTATGACAGCTGATTGACTTATTGAGTTTGGAATTTGAAAACTTGGGTTGGAGTCCCCATCTCACCTCTCACTAGCTGTGTTACTCCGAGTCATGTAAATATTGCCTCATTTTATCTTCTTTCCAAAAAAGCGAGGGGGTACTGGACCAGGTACAGTCCAACCTAACAAGCCCTCCTAACCTTGTTAGGTTACAGTTCTCAGCCCTCTCAAAATACATGAATAAACTTAAAAAAAAAGGTGTAGGATATATTTTCAAATTTGAAATAATAAAGTAAAAATTAGTGATTTTCAATATAAAATAATTTTTCATTTCCAAAAATATCTCCCATATTGTTTTTTTAATTTCAGAGTCTCCTGGGCATCTCTGTAAAGTGTGTGAAACATGAAACGATTTGGGGCACCTGGGTGGCTCAGTTGGTGGAGTGTTCTACTCTTGTCTCTGGCTCAGGTCATGATGTCACGGTTCTTGGGATTGAGCCCTGCATCTGGCTCAGCGCTGACAGTGCGGAGACTGCTTGGGATTCTGTCTCTCTCCCTCTGCCCCTCTCCCCATCTCGTGCTCTCTCTCACTCTCTCAAAGTAAATAAATAAACATTTTTAAAAAGAGAGAAAAATTAAATGATTTATGCACAGCTTTTCAGGAGGGCTTGGAGAGCTCTGCTACTTTGACAATAGAATTCTAACCTCTCAGCATGACATAAAGTGAAGATCATGATCTGGTGTCTGTTCTCCATCCCTTCTCCTCATCTACTCCTTCCTCACCTCCCAAACTTCCATTCTGGCATTAAGACAACTCTTAGCCATTTCTTAATGTCCTCTGCATCCCCACTGTCCAGCATGTGGTGGGCGCTCAACAAATGTTTGTTAAGTGGACATCTCGATTTTGCTTTGATCTGCATTCAAAAGATAAATAGATGTTCCAAAGAGGGAGGTCAATTCACAAACTAGAAGGCTCAGAGGGACTGGTGTACTTTAACTTTATTCAACTTTATTTTTTTTTAATTTTCTTTATTAAAAAAACTTTTTAAATGTATATTTATTTTCGAGAGAGAGAGAGAGGGACAGAGAGAGAGAGGGAGACACAGAATCCGAAGCAGGCTCCAGGCTCTGAACTGTCAGCACAGAGCCCGACGCAGGGCTCGAACTCTCAAACCGCGAGATCATGACCTGAGCTGAAGTCGGACGCCCAACCGACTGAACCACCAGGCACTCCTAATAGTTTGACTTTAAAGGTAACTTTAAATGAGAGGAGTCCTTCAGGGAACAATGTGTGTGTTATCCCACAGATGCTCCGGGGTAGAGTGAGGAGGGAGGCAGCATGACCCAGTGCAGAGGGAAGGAAGCCTGTTGGACTGGGGCACCTGTGGTTGCACAAGTATTGAACACCTGGTCAATAACTGGTATGGCAGGGACACCTCAGCAGCATCCTGGATGCTCCTTTCCACACCTCCTTCAGGTGTTAACATACAGATTTCCCCCCAGCATTTTATTATGAAAATATCTCAACATACAGAAAATTTGAAAGAATTGTACAGCACTTTAGAGTCAGATAGGAAGTTTTATTCACTCTGACATGGGGGTCTCTCTACCTAATGCAATGGCTTGTAGGTGGGGCTGCAGCCATCCAGCGTGCAGGTGAGTAATATTTTAACATTTTGGATCCTGGAGAGTCAGGAAATCACGGTTTTGTTCATGCTGCCTTTTGGGGAGTGGGCTGGAATAATTTTGCCTTTTCTTCCCATCTGGCTATGAACAAACCCTCCATATATTTTAAGGCACCGTTCAACTAGCACCATTAAAGCTGACTGAATCTCTCCCTTCCACACAAGGCCCTCCCTTGACCTTTCTTAGGGCACTTAGCCATTCTCTGCGTGTGGGCTCCTTTTCTGGACACGTTTTATATCTCATTGGCCGTGAGCTCCTGTCGGGGTAGGCGCCCTTCCCTCTGTGTCCTCGGCTTTCCCACAGCACCTTGCAGGCAGCAGGGACTTCAAGTCGCCCGGGCAGGGACTGAGAATCTGTGCGTGGGGACTGAAGTGTCACAGATATGTGTGTCTGGGAATGGGCCTGTTCAGTAGGAGCTGGTGAGAGCTGCATTTGGGGCGTGTGCCTGCTCTCTTGCGCTGTAAAAATAGCCACAGACGAAGCCTATCATCAATCTGCAGAGGAAGCCACCTCAGGAACACCCAGAAAGCCACCTGCTGAGAATATCATACCAAACTGGGGGGGGGGGTGTTGAAAGAGTAGGTGTTGTTAAGAATATGGGAATCAGAAATGTGATCTATATGGAAAACAGCAGCTCATTAGCATGTGTCAAGTGTGGACCAGGGGAGGGTTGGCTTTCTCCATATCTCTGAGGGTTTGGATCAGTAGGGAGGAGTGACTCTACCCAATTTGTAAAAATGACATGATTTCTCACCCCGGAAGCCTTGGGTTCCTCGTCTTTAGAACTCATACTCACCAAGATGCCCTCTGATTTTTACTGTTTTCCAAGCAGGCTTCTGAGCTGGGAAGAAAACCTGGCAGGCTGCCGACACGAATACTGCAGGATACTTGGCAATCACATTTAGTTTAAAAAAAAAATTGCACTTATTTTTTCAATTATAAAAATAATACACGCTTATAATAGAAAATTGGGAAGTATTAAAAACTAGAAAGGAAGAAATAATTATTCATGATTTCACTGCCCAGAACACCCACTGTTAACATTTTAGTGTATTTTCTTCCAGTCATTTGCTATGAATTTTTATATAGTTGGATATATTTTTGGGGTGCACTCTTGATCTTTCACTTTTGACTTGAAAGTTATAACACGAGCATTTGTCCATGATGGATGACTGTTATAGGTATTTACCACCTAGAGTTTTACTTCTATTTTTCTAGCTTTTTAAACTCTTCAGAGACATCAATAAAATTAGAAGTATACACATTTTTTTTTTTTTTGCTCACCGCAGCAGTAGAAGCTCATGGTAGCAAAAAACATCAAAGAGGACAGGAAAATATAATTTGGAAAAGAGAAAGTTTCTTACACTTCCTCTCCTCAGAATCACCATCATGAAGTGAGCTTTTCTATACATATGTGACCATTCATATATTTATACACATGTACAATTTTAAGATTTCTAGTACTTATTCATTACAGTATGAAGTAAGTATTTGAAAGGGCGAGTGTGCAGAATAAAATGTGGATGGCCGTGCCCAGCACACCCTCATTCCCTTCCCTCAGGGTGACAGCACTTAGGAATTTGGAATCTGTGTGTCCAGTTCCATCCCTGAGCACTTATGTACAGATGATCATGTTCATTCACATTTTGCTGAGGGCTGCTAGAGCAGTGGAATTGAATATGTGAAACAAACACGGAGTATGTGACCTTCACCGCCTGGCATACATATGTGACTTTGCTGGGCAGAGGCGTTTTGCAGATGTAATTAAGGTTACTACTCAGTTATTGTCTGCCTAGTATAATGTCACATGTCCATTGTACCTCAGTTAGGGGGGAAAGGGGGAAAAGGCAAGTAGAGAAATTCTAAGCACAAGATGGCTTGAAGACAGGAGGGGCCATGTAGCTGGAAACGGGGCCATCGTCCCTACAACCAAAAGGAGCTGATTTCTAGAAGTAGGTTCTTCCCCAGAGACTCCAGGTAAGAGGCTGGCAGCCAACACCTTGATTTCTGGCTTGTGAGCCCTGGCCAGAGAATCCAGCCATGCTGTGTCAGACTTCTGAACTACAGAGGTGAGAGCTAATAAACGGGTGTTGTTTTAAGTCACTGTTTGAGATCATTTGCTATGCAGCCTGGAAAATGAATACAGATTTGTGTTGTATTGTAGATCTTTACGATCCGGCTATTTGTGGTAAAAGTTTGCTGACCATGTACTAGACAGCCCCCATTTTTCTTTCTCCATTGAAATTTCCTGAGCCTTTACCTCTTCTGGATGATTATTGTGGGAGGTGCCTCCAGGTCCCTAAAAAACATTTTCATATCACTCCTTCCTTTTCAAGTTTTCTTCCGGACTATGGATTCCCACCCTAAAACTCAAAGTGGGCTTAGCTTCCCACTCTGGCCCATCCTCGCCCTCCATGGTTTTAGTGTGATTATGCCGATGGTCAGTGTTCATACTATCATGGCTACGGAAATACTATTTGCAACTATACAATTGCCCAATGTAGTAAACTATGATTACCTTTTCTTTTTCCCCACACAACTTTTGTTTTCCCTGGAGTTAGTAATTGTCTTTTGTTTTCATGAACTTTGTGTTAATTCAGTCCCAAACTCTTTACCCATTGTCTATATTTCCTCACAGTACATCAGATACACTACCAGTTCATCTTCCCCAGGGTATCTTCTGGACTGAGCCACTCCAACTCGGACCACGGCACAGTTGTCCTTCTGGAATGTCTCTTCAACATCATCTTGCTCATACCCTTTCCTTTGTCCCTATGTGGGATCTACTATTTTCTGGATTCCTAATGCCTTCTCTATCTTGGTTGAGTCATTTGTTTGAGAATGTCCTTCAGGAGCTTCTTCAGAGAGGATGTGTGGGAGGCAAATTTCTTGAGAATCTTACATTTGAAAATGTCTTTATTTTACTCTCACACTTGACTGATAGTTTGGCTGAGGAAAGAGGTCTTCTAGGCAGGAAAAGAGGGTTGCCTTGCTGCCAACCAGGTTCTAGTGTTGCTCTTTAGAAGTCCAACTCTGTGGTGGGTAGAGTAATGCCCCCATCCCAAAGATTCCCTGGCCATTATCTCTGGAACCTGTGAACGTGTGACAAAAGGGATTTTGCAGGTGTGATTAAATTAAGGATTTTGAAACAGGGAGATTATCCTGGTGGGTTGAATATAGTGGCAAGCATTGTCCTAGGAGGAAGACAGAGGGGTTGGAGTCAGAGAAGAAGATGTGAGAGTGGAGGCAGAGGTGGCGCGGCAGGCAGAGAGGGAGGGGCTTGAAGATGCTACTCGTCTGGAAGACAGAGGGACCATGAGCCAAAGAATACAGGTGACCTCTAAAAGCTAGAAAAGGCAAAGAAACTGATTCTTCCCCCAGAGTCTTCAGAAGAAACACACCCCAGCCTGCCCCATGACTTCAGACCAGTGAGACCTGTTTGGGATTCTTGGCCTCCAGAACTAAGTTTATGTCATCGTAAGCCACTAAATTTGTGGTTATTTTTTATAGCAGCAGCGGGAAATGAATACAAATGCCATTCAATGAAAGTCTGACAGATAGTCTGATTATAGGTGGTTGACAGTCTGATTCTTGATCTTTTCCCCTCAGGCTTTCTCTGTCTCTGGAAACTTGTAGGATTTCTTCTGCCTCCAGCATCCTGAGGGTTCAGGATGGTGTGCCTCAGTGCGCATTTGGTGGATCTCTATGATGTGGCAACTCATCTTCTGGGTGGGGGGCGCAGCTAGACTCTTCCCCCACTGGTCCCCACTCACCCTCTGTTTGATTATCTTTTTTTCCGAAATGCCTGCCATTTGAATACTGGACCTCACAAACCAGTCTTTTAATTTTCTCAGCTTTTCTGCTTTACTTTCCAGCTCTTTGTCTTTTGTTTACTTTGTGTCCTTTTATCTTCTAAACTTTCTGTTGAGCTTTTCATTTCGGCCATCATGACTCTAATTTCTGGGATTTCCTTTTTGTTCTCTGAATGTTAATTTTGTGTGTGTGAGAGAGAGAATTCGAACCTGAGCATGTCTCTCTGTCTCTGTCTCTGTTTCTGTCTCTGTCTCTGTGTGTGTGTCTCTGTCTCTGTCTCTGTCTCTGTCTCTCTCTCTCACACACACACACACACACACACACACACCCTGCTAGTGGAGGAGGGGCAGAGGGAGAGAGAGAATCTCAAGCAGGCTCCAGGGTCAGTGTGGAGCCCAATGAGTGTCTTGATCTCACGACCCTGATAATATGACCTGAGCCAAAATCAAGAGTCAGACGCTTAACTGAGCCACCCAGGTGCCCCATGAATGTTAATTTTTATGGTATCTTGTCCGTTTCATGGTTGCATTATCTTCTTTGATCTTTCTGAGGCTATTAATAATCTTTTTGTTTTAAACATTCTTCTCTTTGCAAAAATCTCTGTTTTCTCCAGATTTTCATTCTCTGTTTGTCTCCATCTTGGCCCATGTCTACCTGCACCTGGGTATCCTCTTGCACGTTAGAGCTTTCCCTCTGCTGTGCCCTGATGCCTCTTCACAGTCAGGAATGGGGCACTAAAACAATTATTGGAAACCAGGGGCCTAGGTGGGGCCTGTCAACTTGGCGCCTCACTGCAGGGTGCTGTGGCTAGGTCGCTTGGTTGGGGATGTCCCAGTGTCATTCTGCAGATTCCATCCAGAAAGATCCTCTGGTCTCCTGCCTCAAGGTGAAGATTTCTGGAAACAGAGCCAGGAGAACAACTGGGGATTTCAGCATCAAATATACACATAATCTTTTTGGTTTTATTGGTATGACAACATTGCCTTCGACTGTGCCTCGTGTTTCCCAGTGCAGAAGACTCCCTTTTATACTCTCCCCTCCCAGAACATTTCTCATCCTCTGCTAGGTTGGGAGAAAGGCAATAATGTGGAGTGGGGCGGGGTCTCGGCTGGTGGCTTCTCCCGAAATCCCCCTCATCACCATCATTGTCACCCCTGCCTCCAAAGGTGTCCAGTGCCCCTTGTTCCTGGGCATCCCGGGATTCTGCAGATGTTCCTCTGGTTTCTCCACTTCTAGCCGAACACTTTGTCTTCCTGGGCTGCTGAGTGTGCCATTCACCTGTCCTCCCTCTGGGTTCCAGCTCCCAAAGCTGGGTCACAATTGTCTCTCTCCTGCCTCCTCTCCCTACAAGTTCTGACTTTTTTTAATTTTTTTTTTCAACGTTTTTTATTTATTTTTGGGACAGAGAGAGACAGAGCATGAACGGGGGAGGGGCAGAGAGAGAGGGAGACACAGAATCGGAAACAGGCTCCAGGCTCCGAGCCATCAGCCCAGAGCCTGACGCGGGGCTCGAACTCACGGACCGCGAGATCGTGACCTGGCTGAAGTCGGACGCTTAACCGACTGCGCCACCCAGGCGCCCCACAAGTTCTGACTTTTTAAAGTGACCTTCTTCTTGGCATCTAAAAGGGGTTTTGGAAGAGAACAAAATAGACACCTGTGTTCAATCTGCTGTCTCCACCTGCTGTGACTTATTGGGCACCTCAGGAAAATACTTCTTTTAACAGCTCTTTCCTTACACAACAATATTCTTTTCAATAGCAATCGTGAAATAATAATCATGAAGAAGACTATCTAGAAGAGAAATGCCACAGTGAAAATTTTCTTTTATTGAACTTCACACATAGAATCATGTCAGCACACAAACACGAACAAGGAAAAAGCAATGGATTAACATTTTTAATTGGATTAATTTAAAAGGAGGAATATGCAGTGAACTCTCACACTCTATTTCAGTGTTTTAAATTTTAAACAGAAATTAAAAATTCCAAGTCATCATGTAAAAGAATAGCAGAACTGCAGGAACTCAAGTTCCCTTTTCTCCTCTGCAAAATCACTGTTTTGTTTTTTTTCTTTTTTTAATCTGCTATCTCAAAGTGGAACATGTGATATCCATACCGTGTATACACTGGAGATAGGAGTCCAAAGCAAGTGTAAATGACTCCAGACTTCCCGCCTGTGTTGGGACCCAGAAGTTCTCTGAATGGACTAGGCAAACTGTTCCCACTGTGCTGCCCTTAGCATATACATCACATTCTAGAAGGTCCTTAAATTATTTTTAAAGTAAAATTTGTTGACCACCTACCGTATGTTAGATACTGCTTGGAGCTTTCACCTGTATTCTCTGTATATGGATATATGTAATTGAGTTGTCATCTTTTTTTTTTTTTAATGTTTTGATTTAATTGAGAGAGAGAAGGAAAGAGAGACAGAACAAGTGGGGTTGGGGGGGGGGTAGGTGGGACAGAGAGAGAGAGAGGGAGACAGAGAATACAAAGCAGGTTTCAGTCTCCAAGCTGTCAGCACAGAGCCCGATGCGGGGCTTGAACTCACGGACTTTGAGATCATGACCCGAGCCAAAGTCAGATACTTAACCGACTGAGCCACCCAGGCGCCCCGAGTCCTCTTCTGATGATTTCGGCGATGTTCACTGCCTGCTAGGTCAAGTGGTTCCGTGTCAACTGTGCCTGCAGTTCAACACTGAGATGGAAAACCCTCTTCTAATGAAGTTGGGCTGCAGGTTACCCGTCACCCAGCTGCATGAGTAAACGATTTGTACAAATGTGTGGAGAAACTGAGGGAGGGATTTCCAATCCCCTTGAGAGTCTTTCCTCCTTGGTTCCCCTCCCATCCTGCAGCCGAATTCCTGACTCATTCATAAGGAGTCTGTCGCTGGCTCAGCTTGTCATGGCTGCTGTGGTCGTGGCTGTTGATGTCACTTGTAGAAGTTCATGTTTGTGTGAAGGTATTTTACAAGACAGTTTCCCTCTTACTTTTTCTGCCTCAGCTTGTGAACCTCACTGTGCATGTTGTTGTCAGGAACAAACCTGACCATGTCCCAGAGTGGGGGTGAAGCTGATGGGTCTCTTCCGCTCTGCGTTGACCGCTACCCACTGACAGTGCCAAATCCACTGTGAGCAGAGCCCCCTTGTTCGTGTCCCCAAAAGTCTTACTGAAACCTACCCCCCATGGGATGGCATTAGGAGGCAGGGCCTTCAGGAGGTAACCAGGTGATGAGGGTGGAGTCCTCATGAATGGAATTAGCGCCCTTAGAAAAGAGACCCCAGAGAGCTTTCTAGCCCCCTTTCAGCCATGTGAGGACCCGATGAGAAGTCAGTCATCTGCAACCAGGAAGAGAGTTCTCACCAGAACCTGATCAGGCTGGGACACCGAACTCGGACTTCCGGCCTGCAGAACCATGAGAAACAAATTTCTGTCGTTTAGAAGTCACCTCATCTATGGTGAGGAGCTATAGCAGCCAAAATGAACTAGGACATCCTTTTCTTTTTTTAATGTAAGTACTTTCATTTATTTTCTACATTGTCATTGGAAGAAGCAACAGGTCGGTAGGATGCAGAAGGTCTCTTGAATACATTGCCTCCTTGAATACATCGTCTCAGACCCTCTTGTATGTAACTCAAATTCTTTCCCTTCATTACATCTTATTTTTCTCCTCCAGCTTTCACTGTGGCAAATTTCAAATCCACCCCCAAAGTTAAAAGAATAATACGATGAAAAAGTATATGCTCTGTATCAACAATTTACCAACTGCAACGTTTTGTTTTAGTGTTTTCCCTTCCTCCCTGGCCTTCTCTCTTTCCTCATTACACTTACATACACATATACACATTTAAAAGTCATTGGAAAGCTGGGCGCCTGGGTGGCTCAGTTGGTTGAGCATCTGACTTCGGCTTAGGTCATGATCTCACCGTCTATGAATTCGGGCCCCGCGTCGGGCCCTGTGCTGACAGCTCAGAGCCTGGAGCCTGCCTCGGATTCTGTGTCTCCCTCTCTCTGTGCCCCTCCCCTGCTCACTCTCTCTCTCTCAAAAACGAATAAACATTACAAAAATTAAAAAAATCATTGGATGGGGCGCCTGGGTGGCTCAGTCGGTTAAGCGGCCGACTTCGGCTCAGGTCACGATCTCGCGGTCTGTGAGTTCGAGCCCCGCGTCGGGCTCTGTGCTGACAGCTCAGAGCCTGGAGCCTGTTTCAGATTCTGTGTCTCCCTCTCTCTCTGCCCCTCCCCTGTTCATGCTCTGTCTCTCTCTGTCTCAAAAATAAATAAACGTTAAAAAAAAATTTAAAAAATCATTGGAAACTAAATTTCAGGCATCGTGATATTTCACCTTTAAAAACATCAGCATATAGTTACTAAGAAAAAGGACGTTCTCTTACATAATCACCACACAATGATCTCAGCTGATGAGTTTAACATTGGTCTGTACTATCATTTAGTATATAGACTGTATTTGAATTTCCCCAATTGTCCCAACAATTGTCTTTCACAGTGGGGTTTTTTTTTTTTTTTGGATCAAAGATTTAATCAAGTATTTGCATTGATTTGTTATATTTCTTCATGTGCTTTAAGCTAGAGTAGTTCCGTTTCCTTTATGTGCTCACGTATGTGCTTATGTGCACATTCATGTGCATGTGTATCTCATGACATCGACATTGTTGAGTCCAGTCCAAATCTTTCCAGAATGTCCCTTGATTTGCATTTGTTTTATATTTCTTTATGCTTAAATTCAGGTCGTATGGTTTTTGAAGGAAACCTGTAAAGTGACATTCCGTTCCTAGTGCACTTGGTACCTTTATTACTCATGTTAGGATTGACTGCTTGGCTAAGGTATCATTGCAAAGGGGTCCTTATCTCTTTACAAGAAACTGGGTTTATTTTTTTAATTTTCTTTTTTTAAAAGAATTTTTAATTAAGTTTATTTATTTATTTTGGGCGAGAGAGAGAGAGCGCGCACACGCGTGAACATGAGTGGGGGGCAGGGAGAGAAGGAGAGAGAGAATCCCAAGCAGGCTCTGTCTGCGCAGAGTCTGACATGGGGCTTGACCTCACAAACTGCGAGATCATGACTTGAGTCAAAATCAAGAGCTGGATGCTCAACCAACTGAGCCACCCAGGCACCCCTGATTTTTAAATTTTCAAAAAGTTTACTTAATTTATTTTATTCGAATTATTAACATACAGTGTTATATGGGAAACTGGGTTTTAAAATCCTTTCATGGGGTGTAGTTTCCAACCAAGTGCTGTGCACATGGTACCTGACAGTTAATGTGCTGAGTTAGAAGGAAAGTGAACATTTTGTTGTGCTTCCCTCTTTGGGTCACATTAGCATCTCATCGAATTTCGCCAGCCAGTTCATCATTATTCCCATTTTATAGACGAGACAGTTGAGGCCCAGAAACATAAACATAAGTGATTTGTTCCAAGTGCACCCCAAGAGATACACTGGGATTCAGACCCAAGGGTGTTGTAAAGTTGACCACTGCCTTATTTCCCTGCCCTTCCCTGCCTAGAAGTCTGTTCCTGTCTCCTTACTCTGGGGGGGGGGGGGGGTGGAAATGCTCATGACTTGCTTCTATACACATGGGCGGTGGATAAAACTTCTGCAGGCCAGAGATGTTAGCAAGTGTCCTTTAAAACAGCGCCGGAATTTGTGCTTATGAAGCACATGTAAATAGGACAGCACTCATTTACTCCTTGCTGGCATTGAATAACCTCTCACAGCCTGACAATTCTACTTTTGAGAAATCAAAAAATCACTATCGGGCCAGCATGTCAGAATAAATTGAGCAGAAAATGCAAGCATGTTACATCAGGTTTTCCCAAAAGTATTCCAGAGATCCCAGTGTAGCATATGAAGGCAGAGGCTGCTGACACTCTCCCCTTCTTTCTCAAGGAAGTAGGACCTCCCACTTTTGACTTGGCAGATGGCTGCCACATGGCTGCCCAGAAGAACTACATTTCCCAGGCTTCCTTGCAGCTAGATTCCTACCCTGTCAGTATGCCACGTAAGTGAGCCCTAGGTGCAATTTCCAAGTTGTACTCTTAGATGGAAGAGGCTTGTGCTCTGCATGCTCCTTCCAGATAGAACACGGGATGTGAATATCTAAAAGTGGTGGGGGGGGGGAGTATAGAATGCATTCTGAATGCAGATGTGGCAGGGGTGAATGGAGAACACGCGGGACCATGTAGGGATGAATGGAGAGTGCACTGGAACCACATAGGGGTGAATGGAAAATGCCCAGGGACTGCAGCTGTGGCAAAGATCAAGTGCAGAGGTGGCAAGAGTAGAGTACTGAGGCACAGGGGTGAGCATGTTGAATCTTGTGGAAAAGGGCCCAGCCCCGGTAGAGTGGCACCAAGATGGAGGGAGCTGGGGACTCTCACACTGAGATGCCTTCCTGCCAGCCTACTCTGCCCATGGCCATACTATTAGGTGAGAAAGAAACAAACAGCTTCATGTTTTTAATAAAATTTTTAAATTTATTTTTTAATTTGAGACAGAGAAAGCATGCATGAGCAGGGGAGAGGAGCAGGGGGGAGAGAGAGAATCCCAAGCAGGCTCTGTGCTCGATCACAACCTGACCTGGGATCACGACCCGAGCCGAAATCAGGAGTCGGATGGTCAGATGCTCAAGTGACTGAGCCACCCGGGAGCCCCAACAACTTCATTTTTAAAGACACTTTTATCAGGTGACTTTTTTTTTTTTAGGACAGCCGAACCTATTTCCAAAGTAACAGCTGAGGCCACACTCTTCGACTTCATCCTACCTGGCTTCCCTCCCCCCTTTCACACCACAGCTCTCTGAGGACACCCTGCATTTCAATATGTGTGTGGTTTTTCTTGCGAGTTTTGTATATGCTGCCTCTGCTCTGCCCAAATGCCCTCCCCTCCCCTCTTCTGCCTGGTAAACTCCTACTCACCCTCTGATACTCCACAGAGCGGAGGGAGCCTTCCCTGACTCCCAGCCCTTGCCAGGCAGGATTCATTCTTTTCTCTTCTTTGAGCCCATAAGAAAGTGCCCAAATTGTTATTGGCACTTGCTCTATGGCGCCATAATTATTTGTTCACATGTCAATCTCTCCAGCTAGGCTGTAGTTTTCTTAAAGTCAGGGGCCATATTTTATTCATTTTTGTATCCCCAACGCTGCATTTGTAAAAGGTACTAATAGATCGTTGGTGAGCGGCTGAATGAACGCAGATGATATAATTACACGTATATGCATACGAAGCCTCATTCTTTACAAAAGTGTTTCCTTCTTTACATGACACCTCTTGTGAATAGCACACCCATTCCTCCCACAGGAACTCAATGAGCATACATTTACTATTATGTAATTTATAAACCAGGGGACTGATTATACATTGCCTGAAAATTTGCATCATAGATTTGTCGGGTCTCCTTAGCTGCAGTCCTGTAAATGGGCTCCTTGCCCTGGCATGGCGGTGACTGCACCATGTTACTTCAGTCAGTGCCGGGGCTCTGTTTGTTTCTGTCTCTTTTCAGTTCAGAGCAGGCGATCTGGGTTGCAGTACTAGCAGTTTCCAGAAAGTGCTCAGGCGTGCTCAGAGCTAACAAAGACACTGGCATGTTTTCCTGCCCTGGAATGCTGTGGAGTTCAAGGGCTTTTCAGGCTAGCGTGTTCTGTTCCAGTGGGTATCATGTTTTGCCTTTCTTTTATTCCGTGCCAAATATCCTACCAAGGCTAGCAACTCTGCAGGTGCATTTGGCACTACTTTTGTACGAATGCTAATACTGGTATTAAAATTAATTTTCTCCTCTCTAGAAATACGTTGTTAGCATTTTCTAGGTTTCAACATGCAGTGTGTGTGGCAGGTCTAGAAGCTGTCCCACGTTTGCGGCACTCTGCTGGGACTGAATCTCCACCCATTCTGAATGCCTCTTTATTTAAAAAAAATGTTTTTTCTTTAATGTTTATTTTTGAGACAGAGAGAGACAGAGTGTGAGCAGGGGAGGGGCAGAGAGAGGGAGACACAGAACGTGAAGCAGGCTCCAGGTCCCGAGCTGTCAGCACAGAGCCCGACCTGGGGCTCAAACTCACGAGCCGTGAGATCACAACCTGAGCGAAGTCGGATGCTTAACTAACTGAATGCCCAGGTGCCCCCTGAATACCTCATTAGATGGTGGCCTATGTGTTCTTATACCTAGCCTGGGTTCTATTCTTGCCGAGATTTATCTTAAATATCCTTCATTTGTAAAAATCCTAAAATTATTCTCTGAAAAAATTCCACTTGCCCAATTTTATCCCCTGAGCTGTGGATTTTAAAAATTAATTGGGAGCATGGATTCTCTTCTCCGAGCATGCAATACTAAATATATAGAAGGCATATATTAATTTGTGGTCTTCTTTGCTCATTTTCAGTCTCCTCCAGACAGAACATAAGCTCCAGTAAGAGAGGCATCCTGTCTGTTTCATTCTGGCTGTATCCTCAGCACCTGGCACATGGGAGGTGCTCAGTAAATCTGTGCAATCGCTGGGTGGGTTGTAGACATATTTGCCACATTAGCCAGCCGCTTTGAGTGGGGCCTGTCTGTACGGGTCTGGGAAGGAGAAGCTCGTGGTCTACACTTGCCCCTCACTCTCCACTCCTTACCTGTCCCTGATTCATCAGCACGTGGCGCCTTTCTGACGCCCAGGCCTGCTGCCCATTGTGCTGTCTCCCGTGTGAATGCCTGTTTGTTCGTGTTCTCATTTCCTTTCTCCCAGGTGTTCTGTCAGTTTAATTTGATAAACTAATTTGTCCGTAAAATGAGTCACTCAAAATGCAAGAAGGATTTTGGGAAAGAATGGAGCCGATTTTCAGAAGCTAGTGTTTTTAAGACATGTTTTTGAGCTAACCAAGAAGGAGCTAACTCAGGACAGGGGCTTAAGTGAGCAGACAAGGAAGGCTGTCAATTTCTTATGTGACAACAATACCGGAGGGCAAGGAACTGCAGAGGGGTGGGAGGGGCAGACAGAGGGAGATTGAGGGCAGAGGGAGAAACCGTGGATCACTAAGTTTTCAATGAACACATAGTTCCATTCAACAAATGGATACTGAGCCTGTACCATGTGCCAAGTGCTCTCCTAGATGCCAGGACAAGATAGACAAAGTTCCTATTCTCATGGAACGTTCATCCTAAATCACCACCACCCAATGGAAACAGAATAAAAATCACAAATGCACGCCACATGTGGAATTTGAAATTTTCCAGTAGACGCACTGGCAAAATGAAAAGGAGTAAATGAAGTTAATTTCAATAATAAATGGTGGTTAACCCAATATATTGGGTTCGTGTCATCAGTAATATAATTGATATAAAATTATATTAATGACATACTTTGTATTCTTTTCTTAGGCTAAGTCTTTGAATTCCAGTGTATATTTCACCCTTATAACCCTCTTCAGTTCAGACGATCCAGGTTTCAAGTGCTCCATAGCCACATGCCATTGATGGCTACCATATTGAAAGGTACCATTCTAGATAATAAAGATGTAATATATAATAAGTATATTTATAAATAATGTAGTTTTATTATTGAGTATTGTGATATATAATGAAGTATTCTTAGCAGTAAAGGTATTTGGAAGAAAAACAAAAAGCACAGGCAATAGAGGATAAGGGGACCATCTGTCCAGGCTCCTATCTATGGAGCTGATGCTTGAGCAGAGATTGGAGAGAGTGAAGGAGTGAGCCGTGCCAGGGCTGGAGAAAGAACTCCCTAGGTGGAGGGCCTCGCAAGAGCAAAGGATCTTAGGACCCCACGTGGAGTGTTCAAGCCCCAGTAAGATGGCAGGTGATAATCATGGAGATCAGTTCAGAGCCACTGGGGCTGAGGCCTAACCCCTGGAACCTTGCACGCCAGGCAAGGAGTTTGGCCTACGATGCCCGTGTCTTGTCTTTAGGGGACATGAATCTATGCTCATGTTTCCTAGATGTTCTGGGGTTTTTTTTTTTTGGCCCATGTTGAAGGGTAAAAGTCTAAAAGCCTCTCTCTGATGCTGTCTTAAGATCTTAACACTCTAAATATAGTGGTTGGCCTGTCTCCTCTTTCAGTGTCCTTGGCAGTTCCTATATTACAGCTACTGTCACGTGCTCTGGACACACACACACACAGTGTGTCTGCAGTTTGGAGGGCAGAGCATGCCAACACACACCCATTTACAGGCATTTTCTCCCTGCAAGGTGTCACAAGTCACTACCACGTCCTTTGAATAGCTTCATTCGCACGTATCATAGTCATGCTTAGAAAGGGAGTTTTAAATGCATTATCAGCTTTTTTCTGGGGTCAGATATTTGGAAGGTTTTGTCCTTTCCCTTGCCGAGGAAGCCTGACTTAACCAGCTCATCTTCGTACCATCCATCAACTCAAGTCCCCACACTCTGAACACCTCTGGCATTTGCAGGACTCTCCAAGGGCAGGAACCTCTAGACGCCGGCCCCAGGTTGTGCATCCAGTGAGGGCAGCAGGCACTTGTGGGCGGGAGCATGCGTGCCTAAGACAGTCTGAGCAGCCCCTCTGTTTCTTTCTGGAGACTTCCACAGTATGTTGCAGATGCATTTCAGTGACCCCTTCAATCCTCTGCTCCCCCTTCAGTACCCCCTTCACCTGCAGGGCCCTTCCGCATCAGCCCCTTAAGCTCTAGCTCTCCCTCTGGACTTCTGGGTTGGGGAGGTCAGTGTGGGATGGCCACCTCCACTTCCCGCTGTAGAGCAAGTTCTGACCCATCCTCAGGGAGGCAGCGAAGTTATTATGCTCATCACTCTCAGAAGGCAATTTAAGACATTAGGGGTCACGCTCCCCCTACCCCATGTGAGGACATCTAGGGTTCCTATTACAGCAGGTGTGGGGCTGCTGGCTACATGAAAACAGTGTTTGTAACCCCTCAAGAAAACATGCTAAGTGTTACTACTGCCTGTGGTAGCTTCACGCGCCTGGTGGCCCCCTTCCTATCGAGGCCACCGTCTATTTTTCCATGGCACTGTGCTACCTCATTGCAGTTCCATTTAGGGGACGGTGCCCATGCTCCCTATAATTCTGGTTTAATTTATTTCTTAGAAAAAATGTAAATATTTTTAAATTTATTCTGAGAGAGAGAGAGAGAGAGAGAGAGCGCGAGCGTGGGTGGGGAAGGGGCGGAGAGAGACTCCCAAGCAGGCTCCTCCCTGTCAGCATAGAGCCCAGCGGGGAGCTCAGTCTCACAAATCATGAGATCATGACCTGAGCCGAAATCAAGAGTCAGATGCTCAACCCACTGAGCCACCAGGGTGCCCCTGGCTCGATTTCTGAACGAACATAAGAGTATTAACTTAGAGGTAGAACCACATATTATTTCCAACCTCTTTGAAATTGGTCTTTTTGTGCTTTGGGTGCTAGAATTTAAAGGATTTTGTCTCTTCCAGCATTTTGTTCCCCTTTGTCACATGCCCAGGTCTTCTGTCTCTTCTGGTGTTTCCTGAGTACAGATGGACAGTAGCCTCGATGCTGGTTGGTATACCTCTATCTGAATTCAGCTTCAAATTTGTGTGATTCTTGTGTTGACACATATCACACATATATACTGAGGCAGGAAAGATCTAAGAGCTTTTGAAGGGCCAGAAGTGTTCCCTGCTGGGATAGCAACAGTTCAAATATTGTATTAGTCACAGCAAGTAACGCCAGCTGCTGTAACAGACAAAACCCAAATCTCAGGGGCCTCAGGCAATAGGTTATTACTTCTCCTTTGCTCTACGGCTCAATGCAAGTTATTGGCGGTGGGGGTTTCTCCTCTCCACGCAGTAATTCAGGAGCCTAGGCTTTTTCCATTGCATGGCTTCACACCATCTTTTAGTATCCTTCACTTTTTACCTAGCGGGCAGACAGGGAAAGGGAGAGGGGTTTTATGGGGCAGACCTGGCCATGGTGGGGATCATTTACCTCCACATTTCATCGGCCAGGAGATCCTGAAGCTACAAGGGTGTGTGGGAAGCGTAGTCTAGTAGTGTGCCCACGAGTGCTGGCAATCTTCACCACAAATATGGCTTGAATACATTGCGTACATCACGGCGTTGTCCCAGCTGTGCAGGTAGATGAGTTGGAGGTGGCTTGAAAGCCATAGGATGTATTTGTTCTTAGGGGAACACTCTGCCCTAAGTTAATTTGCTGGGGAGTTGAAATCCCAGCAGGTGGACAATCGGGAGGGACCTGAGAAGCCCTTAATACCAGTGGTTTTCCCATAGCTGTGTGGTTTCCTTTTTTCATGTCTGGATCCCTGATCCCTTTGGAATTTGCTCTTGAGTAAGGTGTGAACTGTGTTACCTTTTCCCAAACAGCTAACTAAGTTGTCCAGGGCTGTTTGCTAAAAAGCCCCAGCGATTTGAGAGGCCACCTTTATCAGATGCCAGATTCCTCTATGTGGCTGGGTCTATTTTTGGATTTTCTGTTCTTTCCCACTGGTCTGCTGGTCTTTTTATGTGCCAGTACCACACAATCTAAAAAGGTATGCTTCAACATCTGGTAAGACATTCTTGCCTCTCAGACATTCAATGCTAGTCTTGCATTTTTTAAATGAAGAGCTTTAGTATCTATTGTCTAACTCCACAAAGAAGCTGGTTGCTATTTTTGTTGGGAGTGTTTAAACTTCATAAATTAATTTAAGGAAAACTGGCATCTGTATGGTGCTGTCATCCTATCCAGGAACAAGGAATGTCTTTTCACTTGTTCACATTTTGCCCTGTCTTTCAAAGGTGATACGAGTTTTGCATATTTTTTAAGTATATTCCTAAATATTTTACCCTCTTCATTGTTATTGTAAAGGGACTTTTCTCTTCCTTAATATCCTCTGATTATTTTATGTATATAAATATAGATACATATGTATATGTATTTAAAGGCTATTGATTTCTATGTGCTAATTTTATTTCCTGCTATCTAATGGATTTTTTTTTTAACATCAGTAGTTTGCAACCTGCAAGGTTCCTGAGAGCCACCTAAGGAATATTTTGGGGGGCACCTGGGTGGCTCGGTCGGTTGAACGTCTGACTTCAGCTTCAGATCATGATCTCATGGGTTCGTGGTTTCGAGCCCCGCATCGTAGCTCAGAGACTGGAGCCTGCTTTGGTTTCTGTGTCTCCCTCTCTCTCTGCCCCTCCCCCCCCCCCCACTCATACTCTGTTTCTCTCTCTCTCTTTCTCTCTCTCTCTCAAAAAATGAATAAACATTAAAAAAAATTTAAATATCTAAGGAACATTTTCCAATAGAGATGCCGAGACTCCCTCCCCCACCCACCCAAGGTTGCGGAGGATGTCAGGGAAGGAGGAGAGCTTTGGTGGCACTCTGTTTCTCCGTTCAAAACCCATTGATTAAGACCCAGAATGTGAGCGGCTCAGGTCACGAGTCAGAGTGGGGCTGGGCCAAGCACCACCCTGGGTGCGAATGCATTTCCCCCCTGAGACCAAGGGAAGGACCAGAGCCTCGGACCAGAGGAAGCAGGGCATGAACTCTCAAACTGCAGAGACACACATCCAAAAAAGGTGCAGCAGCCTAGGGGAGCAGACCTCGAGGCTGAGCAGAGCCGAACACCAGGCCCAGGAGGCCGGCACTCCGACTCCTGGGGAGAAGTGAGAACCTCAGAGCGAGCCCCAAAGGGGACGAGGACAGTGACTGTAGACACTTGGCGTTACTTGTTTATAGATTTACGTGTTTAGTTTTGAACTTGAGGTGCACGGACCTGAGCCAATCATCCCCTTGTTTCACACTACTTTATCACAGTTGGTTCTTTCTTCTTTTATGTTATGTACATTTTTCTTCTTCACTTATTATTTTATTGTTTGCCATTTAGTTATTACTTTTTAGTACTATTTTTCACTTGTCATTCTCTGTATCTCCCAGTTCTCCTTCCAAGCAAATATAGCCCTTCTTTTCCGTTTATAGTTCATGTTTTTAAAATATGTTTTCTGTGGGGTGTCTATGTTTTCAAACACATATCAGCGGAAGTGTGTTCTAGATTTCGTTGTTGTTCACTTTGTTCCCCAAGTGCTCCGTGTAAGATCCATCCTATCACTTTGGGTGTGTCTGACCATTGCTTGGAACTCTGCATGACTTTCCGAGGTGTGTCCGTGGCCCCAGCAGTGGCCACTCCACATACCTGGACAGCCCTTCACAAAGGATTGTGCTTCCCCCTCTGGACCTGTGTGAGAACTGGAACGTGAGAGGCTGGCCATGGGGGGGTTCCCTGAGAGTGGCTGTCCACTCCCACCCAGCCAGGCAGAAGCTTTCCCCCAGCTCCGTCCTGTCCCTGCCACCACGTCCCATGGCTCAGCTTTTACTTGATGCCAGGCTAATGAAGTGCTGATGTTATCAAACTGTGCAATTCTCGGACGACTGATGATTTGGAGCATCTCTTCGATGTGCTTGTTAGCTTTTTGAGATTCTGTTTCTAGAAATTCCGTTCCTATTCTTTGCCCATTTATTAAAAATGAGGGCAGTTCGGTTTTTCTTGTTGACTTGCAAGAGTTCCATGTAACTTTTATAAATGAATCCCTAATTTATCTTGGCAAATATTTTCGCCTTTTCTTTGTTTTCCCCTATTTGTCCTAGGATTCCCTTGCTGGAAGAAAATCCTGAATTTTGATGTAACCAAATCCATTTATACTTTGTGTTTTTAAAATGTAATTGAAAGCATCCTTTCCTTCACCTGGGTAGCAAAGATATTCTCCTCCATTTTCTTCTATTCCTTTTTAAAGTCTATCTCACTTTTGGGTCTATAGTCTATGTGACGGTAGGTAGAGATCCAGCATTATTTTGCCAATACCATTTACTAACCCCTCTCCCATCTCTGGCTCCTACTCTTTTATGAAAAGAAGCTAGTGATTCAACTACATTCATATCTGGGTTGAAAATATTATAATTAATTATATACACATCTCTAAATTTTAGTCACTCATTCTGTCCTTTTGGGTCCTCTCAATCCCTTTGTTTTAATAGTTTGAAGTCCCTGTAGGTGTTGAGAGCTAACACTGGTAGACTAGGGTTGCCAGATTTGGTAAATAAAAGCACAGGATGCTTAGTTACACTTGAATTTAGAAGAAACAACAAATAGCTTTTTAGTGTAACTATGTGTCAAATATTGCATGGGATGTACTAATCCTGAAAATCACTGCTGACCTGAAATTTAGATGGAACTGGCTTTCTGCATCTTAATCGAATGACTCTCTGATATATTCAACCCACAAGGACGTGCTTTGACAGAGTCTTCCTGCCCTCCCTCACCCCTCTGCCATTGTCCCCACTAGTCACAAGGACACTGGTTGCACCCTATTTCTGGCTGACATGGCTCAGTTCCTGACCCGAGTCCTTCTAAATAACCTATCCTTAAATGAACATCTCAGTGTTTCACCTAAGGGTTTGACTAGACTAACCCTTCTCAGAAGTGAACATGCTTATGAACCACCTAGGAATCTTGTTAAAATGCAGACTGTGGTTTGTGGGTCTGGAATTCCCTATTTCTAACAGGCTCCTAGGGCACGTCAGTGCTGCTGGTCCGCGGACCATCCTCCGGTAGTAAGGAACTAAGGGGTTCCTGTGCACGTCCCTAGGGGGCCTGGTTGTTAAACCATCGGGACTTCGGGAACCAGAGCAAAGCCCAAGTTGGCCTACTCATATTCCTTTCCTCCGTGCCAAAGCCTGGAATAGGACAAGAGCCCATGTTTGAGAGAAGACAGGTCACACGCTTGGAACTGTCCTGGACTCTTCACACATCCTCCTCTGGCTGTTGTGATGACGTTGCCATCACATGTGTGTGAGCCATTGGTTGATCCTTTGTGGTCCGTCCGCACACACACCTCCTTTGGGGTGCTTACCTCCTCAGCTGCGATTGTAGCTTTCTTGTCCCTCTTGCTCATTAGACTGCAAGTCACCCGAGGGGCAAGATGGCGGCGGCTCTAGCTCCGTACCCCAGCATCCAGTGCGGTGTCTGGCATGTAGCAGCTGCTTAGGAAATCTGAGTTAAATGAAGGAAAGAAAGAACAAGTGAACACTGACTTCCACTGTCAAGGCTGTCCTTAAAACCATTTTTTGATTCACTTTTAAGTGCTCCCTGTTGTTTTGCTGTGGCTGTTCCCTAAGGGAGGAAGGAGTCCTGGGAAGTTTCCCTCTCTCCATTTTCTGTTTTCCTGTTTCCCCGCTGTCAGCTACACCATACCACTCACCCACCCCACTCTTGGGGACTTCAATAGGCCAACTTCTCTGCTTGACAGAATTCCTGTTTCCCAGTCTTCCAGCCGCTGGGCCTTCTCCATGCCGATCTGAAGAGACTCCTTAGTTCTCAGTCTCTTCAGCTCTTTTCCTTCTCCCCAGACACCTCAACAGCATACCCCGCACTTCCCGCTCCCCATGTCTCCAACAGTCCTTCCACTTGCCAGTTCCCAGGGGCTCTGAAAGGCTAAGTCAACAAGTCAAGTTGTATCTGCCAAGGTTCTTTGATGGCAAGCAACAGAAATCAAATCTGGCCGATGCAAGGCCAAGGGGACTTTATCAGAGGTCTGTTGGGCTGCTCATAGAACACACTGGAGACTAGAAGACCAGGCTTGGAAACAACAAATGAGGACCAGGACGTGCAGCAGGTATACCCAATTACCTTGCCTTGCCCAGAAAGCCTGAGAATGAGTGAGCTCTGCCTGGGCCTCCCGTCTGACATCACTCTGCTCAAGATCTAGTCAGGGACAGTGCCGTGGCTTCCGTGGGCCCTGGTTGGCAAGAGTGATGGGGGCGCCTCGACTGACAGTTGCCCCAAGAATTCACAATAGTGGTGGAGGCTTCCTTTAAAGGAAATATAGCTGTTGGTAGAAAGTAGTAAATAATGCCTGCTGGGCAACAAACAAACAAATGAGCGAGAAATCTGACACAGGTGTGTGGCAGGGTGTGGGTGAGAGACCCCAAGGTATTCCTGGTTTCTGGCTGCTTTTCATAGTGGGAACACTAAGAACCTGTTAGGAATGAAAGGACATGATGTAAATAGTTCCAGGAGATGCAAAAGGTGGGGCCCGGGACTCTTTTTCTAATTCAGATCTGGTCACCAACGTGCTGGACAGCCTTGGGCGAGACCCCTTACCTCTCTGGTCTTGGCTGCTTTACCTATAAAATGATGGCTTTGATGCCATGCTATCTAGGACATCTTCCAGCAGTAAAATCCTACCCAAGGCTTGCCAATTTTGCTTGACGTACACTGAAATGCAGATTTAATATTGTAGAAGGTAACATGATTTCGGAAGGCAGATTCTCAGTGTATGGTATTTACAAAGGCAACTTGGAGAGTTGAGGCTGTATTCTACTGCTGTTACTACTAATATAGCTCATACATTAAGCATTTACTATATGCCAAGCATTGTTCTTTTTTTTTTAATGTTTATTTACTTTGAGACAGCACACGTGGGAGGGGCAGAGAGAGAGACAGAAAGAGGGAGAGAGAGAATCCCAAGCAGGCTCTGCACAGAGCCCAGCATGGGGCTCTATTCCACAAACTGTGAGATCATCAAGAGTCTGCGCTTAGCTTAGCTGCTTGACTGACTGAGCCACCCAGGCACCCCTGCCGAGCACTGGCCTAAGTACTTTAATGTGTTCATTTATTTCATCCTCACAATTCTGTGAGGCAGCTTCTATTATTACGTCCATTTTACTGAGAAGGAAATGGAAGCACAGCCAGGCCAAGTAACTTGCCCAAGGTCACACAGGTTGTAAGTCCAAGACCTGAGTCAGACCCTGAGGTCTGTGCCTTTAACAGGCATGCCAAGTGGCCTGTTTGACCAAAACCAGCCAATTAAAAACAGCCCAGGAGAAAAAGTGCTATTGTGTAGAAAAACTGTGCCTTGTGCTCCTTCCCTGCCCTGACCTGCCTAGATTATCTGGAAATATCTATACATATGTAACAGTTTCTGCAGAGCTACTCAACCCATCCCTGGACTTTCCCTGCCTAATCATAACCACTACCTCATTTGCCTTCAAAGACTAAAACTTAGCATTAGGTCAGTCGCATCTATTTCAAAAGAAGTCAGGATTTTTTTTTATTTTTTTATTTTTTTATTTTGCGAAAAACAAAGTAGGAAAATACACACATGTGACCTGCCGCTGTTACTCGCTAGCAGAGGTCCATTTTATTTGCGCTTCTAATGACCCCAAAGGAATATTTTTCAGCATGTATAACTTTTAACTGGTCCATTAACCAGATTAGTCAGTGCAGGAATTTCTCCTTTACCGCTGAGTGCAGATCTCGTTATAGTGATTGGGCCAGATTACTAATTGCTGGCTTTCTGGACTTGCCAAATGCATTTAAAGAAGGTGGTGGGTGGGTGGGAACCAGTATTTTCATCTTGATAGGTCTGATTGTGCTTAATGGCCTTTCCCAGTAGGGCTGGTGCTGGTGCTTAAATACATAGCAAAAATAGCCATCCGCAGAATGTTTCTGAGAGCTGGAAAAGACCCCTGGAGACCATCTGGGCCAATCCTATCCTGACCCACAGAAAGCTGAGGACCAGAAGTGCAGTGGCAGACTGGTGTGGAAGGAGCTGGAACCCAGAAATGCAGGTTAGAGACAGAGATGGAGAGTGGGAGGGGCCAGGCCCACACCCTGCTCTCCTACCAGCATTTCACCCTGAGTCCCCAATCTCAGTTGTGGCTACCACTGACATTCTGACTTTGCATTATCTTTGTCCCACGTGCTCTGTAATTTACTTAATATCTTTCTTTAAATCAACCCATGTTTTAAACTTCATTTATTTTTATTTTTGTTTTAAGTTTATGTATGTTGGGGGAGACAGAGTGTGAATGGGGAAGGGGCAGAGAGAGAGAGAGAGAGAGAGAGAGAGAGAGAGAGGAAGAGAGAGAATCCCAAGCAGGCTCCACGCTGTCAGCATAGAACCCAGCTGGAGGCTTGAACTCACCAACTGTGAGATTGTGATCTGAGCCAAAATCAAGATTTGGCTGCTTAACCGACTGAGCCACCCAGGCGCCTCAAACTCCATTTATTTTTAAAAGGTTTCATTAGGGGCACCTGGGTGGCTCAGTCAGTTAAGCATCTAACTTCGGCTCGGGTTATGATCTCATAGTTGCTGGGTTTGAGCCCCGCACGGGACTCTGTGCTGACAGCTCAGAGCCTGGAGCCTGCTTCCCATTCTGTGTCTCCCTCTCCCTTTGCTCCTCCCCCGCTTGTGTTCTGTTTCTGTTTCAAAAATAAATAAACATGAAAGGTTTCTTTGAATAGAAAATGAACACTTGCGGGGCGCCTGGGTGGCGCAGTCGGTTAAGCGTCCGACTTCAGCCAGGTCACGATCTCGCGGTCCGTGAGTTTGAGCCCCGCGTCAGGCTCTGGGCTGATGGCTCGGAGCCTGGAGCCTGTTTCCGATTCTGTGTCTCCCTCTCTCTCTGCCCCTTCCCTGCTCATGCTCTGTCTCTCTCTGTCTCAAAAATAAATAAAAACATTTAAAAAAAAAAAAAAAGAAAATGAACACTTGCCACACATTTAAGGTAACCCAAATAGATAAAATGAATTATAACAAAGCCAAGTGGTTAAAAAGGGAGATGCACAAACGGAATGTTACAGACACAGGAAAACCTAATGAAGACTGCTTGTTACTCATCATCAGAAAGATGAGAGCAAAGAGGGACTCTCACCATGAAGCTGTTATTTAATACCCTGCATGTTGAACACCTGCATGCATTTTCCCCATTAGCCTGGGTCCACACGCCAGCCTGCAGCAAAGGACCAAATACAGGACGTGGGCGGGTCAGGTCGAGTCTGGCTCTGCCACTTGGGCAGTTTCTCGAGCTGCCAAATTCCGCGTTAGAGCCCTCTCGAGGGGTCGCTGTGATGTTGGTGGCAGTGTTGGCAAGGCACCTATTCAATTACCTCCCTATTTTGGGTCCGATTAGTGCAACTTCTGTGGGAACCACACTAAAAGGATGAAAAATTCCCTGTTTTGTTTTTCCTGCATGATTCTTTTTTTCTTTTTTAACTTTTTTTAATGTTTAATTTTGAGAGAGACAGAGTGAGAGTGGGGGAGGGGCAGAGAGAGGATGACATAGAATCCAAAGTAGGCTCCAGGCTCTGAGCCGTCAGCACAGAGCCCAACGTGGGGCTCGAACCCACAAACTGTGACCTCATGACCTGAGCTGAAATCAAGAGTCAGATGCTTAAATGACTGAGCCACCCAGGCGCCTTTCCTAACCATGGGCATCACTGGCCCTAAATCTCTAAACCTAAATAGGAAGAATTTACGTAGAAGGAGCTTAACATTTTGTGGGGAAAGTAGGGAAAGGGGCCAAGGCAGAAATGATTTTGGGGGAAATTTTTACAACGATTTCAATAAGAGCAACAGAATCAACACACATTTTCCCAGCAATATTAAGAATACTTATTGACCTCTTTGTTATAGCATTGGGTACGTGACTTTGTTGGTTCTGTCCTTTTTTTGTAGGTATTGTGTATAGTACAAAGTGTTTCTTTTTTCCTTTCTTTTTGTACTGGAAAAACCCAGTAGTCCTCCTGAGTAGGGAAAAACCCAGTTCTTCTCTCCAGGAGTGTCTCCTTTCACACAGAACACTTCCCTTCTGACACTCCTGGTCACCAGACAGGTGGGGTTTTCCCCGCATGAAACAATTCTGTGACACCAGCTGAGTCACAGAATCTAACTCCATTCTGACACTGTCTACCTAGAGGCAGTGTAAACTTGCACAAAGTCACAATGCAAAAGGCCATTTACTGGGGTCACTGAAGCAACAGACCTCCTCCCTCCCCGGAGGAAATGGTTCTCAAGCCCTGTCCTTAACACCCACTCAACAGTTTGGTCCCGCCTCTTCAAGAAGCCCAGCACGATGGAGCCACCAGAAATGCAGTGACCTTCTTCTGATACCCCGGTGTCTTAGTTTCTCTCTCACAGGTATTTCTGGCATGTTCCACGCTCCTCAGACCTGAGAGCATTTCCAGTAAGCCACGCAATAACCTGCAGAGGTGTTTGCCTCTGGGGACAGAAACAAGGGTGCAGGAGTGGGAAGGAGACTCATAATTCACTGTTAACTCTGGTTCTCATTGGAACTTTTTTTTTTTCTTTAATGTTTCTTTATTATTGAAAGACAAAGAGAGTCAGAGCATGAGCAGGGGAGGGGCAGAGGGAGAGGGAGACACAGAATCTGAAGCAGGCTCCAGGCTCCAGCTGTCAGCACAGAGCCCGACGCGGGGCTCGAACTCACAAATCACGAGATTGTGACCTGAGCCGAAGTCCGACGCTTAACTGACTGAGCCACCCAGGCGCCCCTCATCAGAACTTTTCAAACATGCATATGTTCCCTTAACTTAATAATGGTGACACTAAGTGGCACCCTGCCCTCCTGTGCCAGACATTCATGCTAAGCAATTAACCTGTCCTGTCCCAGGCAGTTGCATGAGCTAGATAGGATTCTTTTTTTTAATATGAAATTTATTGTCAGATTGGTTTCCATACAACACCCAGTGCTCACCCCAACAGGTGCCCTCCTCAATAGGATTCTTAATGATCCTCCTTTTACAGAGGCATAAAGAATGTAAACCATGGGTGGGGGACTTAGTCGGTTAACCATCTGACTTTGGCTCAGGTCATGATCTTGCGGTTCTTGGGTTCAAGCCCTGCATCGGGCTGTATGCTGACAACTCAGAACCTGGAGCCTGCTTCAGATTCTGTGTCTCCCTCTCTCTCTGCCCCTCCCCTGCTCATGCTCCCTCTCTCTCTCTCAAAAATCAATAAACATTAAAAAAATTTTTTTAAATTAAGAATTTTAATTCCAAGATAGTTAACCTACAGTATTATATTAGTTTCAAGTCAAGTGTACCATATAGTGATTCAACACTTTCATACATCACCCAGTGCTCCTCACAAGTGCCCTCCTTAATCCCCATCACCTGTTTAACCCATCTCCTGACCCCTCTTCCCTCTGGTAACCATCACTTTCTTCTCTGTAGTTAAGAGTCTGTTTCTTGGTTTGCCTCTCTCTCTTTCTCCCCTTTCCTCTTTTGTTTTGTTTCTTAAATTCTACATATGAGTGAAATTGTATGGGTATTTGTCTTTTTCTGACTGACTTACTTCACTTAGCATTATACTCTCTAGCTCCATCCATGCCATTGCAAATGGCAAGATTTCATTCTTTTTCATGGCCGAGTAATATATATGTATATCATATGTGTATATCACATCTTCTTTATCCATTCATCAGTTGATGGATACTTGGGCTGCTTCCATATCTTGGCTATTGTAAATAATGCTGCTATAAACATAGGGGTGAGTGTATTCTTCTGAATTAGTGTTTTTGTATTCTTCGGGTAAACATCCAGTAGTATGATTACAGGATCTATTTTTAACTTTTTTAAAAAATCATTTTTAGAGAGAGCGGAGGGGGTGGGCAGAGAAAGAGAGAGAAAGAGAGAGAATCTTAATAGGCTATGCACTCAGCACAAGCCCAAGACAGGGCTCAATCCCATGACCATGGGACCCAGGGACCATGACCTGAGCCAAAATCAAGAGTCCGAAGCTCAACTAACTGAACATTCAGGCCTCCATAGTGTTTTCCACAGTGATTGCCCTGGTTTGAATTTCCACCAGTAATGCACAAAAGTTCCTTTTTCTCTGCATCCTTGCCAGCACTTGCTGTTTCTTTGTGCTTTTGATTTTAGCCACTCTGACAGATATGAGGTGATATCTCATTGTCATTTTGATTTGCATTTCCCTGATGGTGAGTGATATTGAGCATCTTCTCATGTATCTGTTGGCCACCTGGATGTCCTCTTTGGAGAAATGTCTGTTCATGTCTTTTGCCCATTTTAATCAGATTATTTGCTTTGGGGGCTGTCGAGTTGTGTAAGTTCCTTATATACTGGCTACTAACCCTTTATCAGTTATGTCATTTGCAGATATCTTCTCCCATTCCGTAGGTTGTCTTTTAGTTTTGTTAATTATTTCCTGCACTGTGCAGAAGCTTTTTATTGTGATGTAGCCCCAATAGTTTATTTTTACTTTTATTTCCCTTGCCTCAGGAGACCTATCTGGAAAAATGTTGGTATGGCTGATGTCAGAGAAATTACTACTTGTGCTCTCTTCAAGGATTTTTATGGTTTCAGGTCTCACATTTAGGTATTTAAATCCATTTTGACTTTACTTTTGTATATGATGTAAGAAAGTGGTACAGTTTCATTCTTTTGCATGTAGCTGCCTGGCTTTCCCAACACCATTTGTTGAAGAGACTGTCTGTTCCTCACTGCATATTCTTGCCTTCTTTTTTGAATATTAATTGACCATAAAATTGTAGGTTTGTTTCTGAGCTATATTGAATAAAAGAGGGGAGAGTGGGCATCCCTGTCTTATTCCTGACCCTAGAGGGAAAGCTCTCAGCTTTTCATAACTGAGTATGATGTTAGTTGTGTGGTTTGTTTCTGAGCTCTCTATCCTGTTCTATTGATATATGTGTCTACTGTTGTGACAGTACCATACTGTCTTGATTACTACAGCTTTGTAGTGTAACTTGAAATCTGGAATTGTGAGGCCTCCAGCTTTCTCTTTTTCAAGATTGTTTTGGCTCTTTGGGGTCTTTTGTGATTCCATGCAAATTTTAGGATTATTTGTTCTAGTTTCATGAAAAATGCTGTTGATATGTTGATAGGGATTGCATTAAATCTGTAGATTGCTTTGAGTAGTATACACATTTTAATGATATTTGTTCTTCCAATCCATGAGCATGGGATATCTTTCCATTTCTCTGTGTCATCTTCAATTTCTTTTGTTAATGTTTTATACTTTTCAGATACAGGTCTTTCATCTTCATAGTTAAGTTTGTTCCTAGGTATTTTATTATTTGGGGTAAAATTGTAAATGGGATTGCTTTCTTAAGTTCTCTTTCTGTTGCTTCATTATTAGTGTATAGAAATGCGATGGATTTCTGGGCATTGATTTTGTATCTCATGACCTTAAATTCTAATAGTTTTTGGACAAAGTTTTTAGGTTTTTTTTTATACATAGTATCATGTCATCTGCAAATAGTGAAAGTTTTACTTCTTCCTTGCCAATTTCGATGCCTTTTATTCCTTTTTCTTGTCTCATTGCTGTGGCTAGGACTTCCAGTACTATGTTGAATAAAAGTGGTGAGAGTAGACATCCCTGTCTTCTTCCTGACCTTAGAGGGAAAGCTCTCAGTTTTTCATAATGGAGTATGATGTAAGTTGTGGGTTTTTCATGTATGTATGGCCTCTATTATGTTGAGGTATGTTCCCTCTAAACCTATTTGTCAAAGGTTTTTACCATGAATGTATGTTGTGCTTTGTCAAATGCTTTTTCTGTATTGATTAAAGTCATCATATGGTTTTTAATCCTTTCTTTTATTAATGTGGTGTATCACGTTGATTGATTTGTGAATATTGAACCACCGTTACATCCCAGGAATAAATCCCAGATCGTGGTGAATGATTTTTTTTTTCATGTATTGTTGGATTCAGTTTGCTAATATTCTGTTGAGGAGTTTTACATCTATGTTCATCAGAGTTATTGGCCTATAGTTCTCTTTTTTGTAATGTCTTTATCTAGTTTTAGTTGCACGGTAATGCTGGCCTCATAGAATGAATTTGGAAGGTTAGCTTTTCTTTAGGTGGGCTCAGCAGTAGGGCTGGCAGACGGGCAGATGCATGTGTCACCCAAAGAGGACAGCTTCCATCCAACCACGCTGCTGACCACTGCCAGGCACAAATGTGGCCCCGTGTTGACAGGCTTTTTGCCTTTCAGAGGAAACCCAGGGACCAGCACTATCATGTGAAATGTCCTGGTTTTTAAAAGCTGGCCACTAATTCAAATATTTTGAAAGCTCAGCATTGGCCAAGCTCAAACTCCCTCAGACTAAATGCAGTGCGTGGGATGCCAAGTCATACCTTCACCTGCTTATTCTCCGGAGGTGAGTGTACTGTATTCCACAGATGCAGGGATCGTTTCTGGGCCAACTCCCACATCTCTGGCCTGACCTTTGTCTTCACTTCTAGACCTACAAATCCAGCCTCCCCTACAGGCACCTCATGCTCAACACATCCAACACTCTGGCCCCTTGTGCCCGCATCTCTCTGCTCTTCAAGAGAAGCTGGAAATCTGGATTTGCGTGTGACATTACCAATTTTAAAAATTCACATTAAAATTTTTGTTCAGATGAAAAAGTACTTTTTCTTGGGCCACACGCTGCCACTCTTGATTTAGCGCAAGCTGGCTGCCCACCAGGCCCCGTGCTGAGTGCGGCACAGACACGATCTGAACTGACTGTGGCCGAGGCCCGGAGTGGGTATTCGTATCACCCTGTTTCAGGTGGGGAGGCAGTCTCAGCGAGGCAAAGTCAGTCACCAGAAGTCACACAGCTAGTCCGTGGAGCATATTTCAGAGTTTACGTATTTTTGCTCAAGTTCATTTTCCTTTAAGTTTGTACAAAGTCTTACATCTTTCGTTATTCACTCTAATTACCATCTCCACTCCCAAGCTCCACTTCTCTCCATCCAGGAGTGATTTGTAGTTGAAATATACCACCACCCACATTCCTAAGATTGCAAAAAAGCAGAAGTTAATTCACACATACCAACATTTCTAATAAGAGACACTCCTGGCTTTCGTAACGTCTCCTAGTTTGCTCTTACTGCCTTCCTCCCCACAGATATTTCCAGCATGTTCCACTCAGCTCAAACCTCAGAGCATCTCTGGAAGGCCACACAAGACACTAGTGGGAGCAGAAAGATGCTGCTTTTACTTGAATTGCTGGCCTGCTTTTTCATCCCAGGCAGTAGGGGCATATCCTGCCAACTGGCACTTTTCTGGGAGGTGACTGTCTCTAGAGTGGTCTAGTCTAGAAAGACTGGGTTCTGAGGTCTTTCTGGGCACGTGGGTTGGTAGGAATTGCTGAAATATATAGCCAGATACAGGACATCTGCATCTGCAATGGCACAGCAGGTGTGTTTTTCCTATTCCTCCAGGTAAATCCCACTAAAAACCCCTGGACATCATATGTAAACTGAACTGAAAGAGGTTCTGAAAGGGGAGAAAATAGGCAGACCAACTAGAGACCTCAGGAGCCAAGGAATGACATGGTGGCAAGCTCCTGAGTTTTTGTTTTGCCTCAGATATTCCAGTCTTGCAGCTAGAGAAGCCAGCAACCCAAAAATGCCAAGGGCACAGACCAAATGATACTTAACCCAAGCCTGCCCTTTCCAGCCCAAGGACCAAGAGAGAGAAAACTAATAAGCCATAAAAGTTTCAGACGTTGGCCTTTCTACACTAGTCAGACAACACAGAAGAAAAAAGTGGCCCACACCCACACCCACCAAGACTGAGTGGGCAATCTGTGTCTTTAGCTCCACCTGGGAGTAATGAGGCCACATGGCCACCTGCCTGTCCCCTGGCCCACAGCAGTGTCAGAGAGGATCAGCTAAGACAGAAGCTTTAAATAAGATCCAGAGTCTCACAACGTAATACAAGATCATCTGGCTTCTGTAGAAAATCACATATCTCACCAAGAACCAGAGAGATCTGAAATTGAACGAAAAAAGACGATCAATAGATGCCAACTGAAAGAACAGAGATTTTAAAGCAGCCATGATAAAAATGCTTCAAGGAGCAAGTACAAACATGGCTGGAACTAATGAAAACTAGAGATTCTCAGCCTAGGAAGAGAAGATCTAATCTTCATTAGAATTTCCAAATGGAAATTGTAGAACTGAAAAGATTAATACTGGGGTAAAAAAGCTCAGAGGATGGGTTCAGAGGCAGAATGGAGAAGAAGAAAGAAGCAGTGAACTGGAAGACAGGGCACTGGAAATTACCCAGTCTGGACAACAGAGGGAACATAGACTGGAAAACAACTGAAGAGAGCCTCAGAGACCTATAGGACTATAACGAAAGATCTAATACTATATCATCTGAGTCCCAAAGGGAGAGGAGAAAAGATGGTGAGGAGGAAAAGGCTAAAATAAAAATACATATATTGACAATACTAGATGCTGACAAGGTCGCTGAGAACCTAGACCTCTCACATCAGGAATGTGAAATGGTATCGCCACTCTAGAACACTTTTGGGCAGGCTCTTAAACAACATGTAATTTCCTTATAGCCCAGCAATTGCCCTTCTGGGAATTTATCCCAGAGAAATGAGGACTCGTGTTCATACAAAAAGTTCTACAGGAGTGCCAAAAGCATTTTTATTTGTGATAGCCCCAAGCTGGTAATGACCCAGAAGTCCCTCAACAAACTGTGTGATACATCCACACCACAGAATGCTACACACACCACCTGGAGATGCTGAATGAAAAGGTGAATCCTCAAAGGTCATATACTGTGTGACTTTATAGAACATTCTTGAAATGAGAAAATTTTATAAATGGAGAACTAATTAGTGCTTGGCAGGGGTTATGAAGGGAATGGGGGTGGGAAGGAAGTAGATGTGGCTACAGAAGGGCAACACAAGGGATCTTTGTGGTGATGGAATGTTCTGCATCTAGACTGTATCAATGTCAATATCCTGGTTGTGATATCATCCTACAGTTTCGCAAGATTGGGGGAAACTGGGTAAAGGGTACACAGCATTTCTCTGGATAATTTGTTAACAACTGCATGCAGATATACCTGTATCTCAAAATAAAAAGTTTAATTAAAAAAAAAAAGCCAGATACAGAACAGCACAGTCTCAATGTCTTAACTCATGGTTTCCCAACCTGCTGACCACACACCATGCTCTCATCTATGTCGGTAACCAAGGATGTAGAGCTTCCAATTCTCTACCACCATTTCTACAGAGGCTCTGCTGACAACTTCAGCAAAATCTGTCCTCAAGCCTTTCACACTGTCTATTTAAAATGTTGGAATATTGGAGCTGGAAAACACTGAAACCACAGCTGTGTACAAGGTGCGCTTTGGGCCCCCCCCCCCATAGCATCCATTAGATCCCCAGCTGCCGCCCCGCCCCCACCTTGAACAAATTACCATCCAAGTAAATACAGTGTATTTAGCATGGCCAGCTTGAAAGCCAGCCCCCAGCTCCCTACCCCAAGATTGCTGCCTCGCATGGATATTGTAAAGCTGCATTTAGCTACCCTTCTCTGTCCCAGGCCTGGTTGGTGAACTGCTTGAGGCCAGAGGGCTGGCTGAGCTTGGCAGCACTTACAGCCCATAGCTTCTCAAAGGCTATTGTTTTATTTCTTAAGTTAGATCACAGGCTCTAAGCAGCCTGGGCCTCCTGCACACGGACAATGTGACATTGAGACACCAGCTTCTGGAATACAGCAGTTCTTTTCAACATTGCAATGGGATAAAGTTATTTATGAAAGAAGAAAAGGTGAAAAGGCCAGCTGAAGTCAGTGTGAGCTGGGGACCTTGGTCACACTCCTTGGGGACACAGGTATGGTTGCACCCAGGCTACAGGTGAGGAGATTAAGGCTCACAGGACAAATGGAGGAGCTGCTGCAGGTGGTCTGGACCCTAAATCCAACACTGGTTCCTGCACCCCCACGATCTACATTGCTAGTTGTACTGGATAGTGTTCAGACCTTCCCCTGGCCTGTGTAGATCCACCCCAGATTTCGTTTGGGGGCCGGTCTCCTAGAACGTAGGGACAGTTGCTGGGTATGGGGGTAGAGGGATAAGGCCTACACTAGTCTGCCTTTACCCTACCTCCTGGGGGTTTGTGCACCCCCAACCCACTTTTTATGTGGGTGTCTGATCATGTGCATCTCTGTGCGGGTGTGAATGTGTCTGTATATGAGTGTCTGCCCATATGTGCATGTCATGTGTGTATACTTGATGTCTACGAGTGTCTCTGCGTGTGTGTGTCTGTTTCTTTCTGTGTGTGTCTATGTGAGTTTGTGTCTCTGTGGATGTCATGTGTCTGCCTTTGTGTACCGAGTATCTGTATGTGTGTGGTATATTTTTTGTGTGTCTGTACGTGTCCATGCGTGTGTATTTGTGGGGAAGTCTATGTGCATGCCTGCATGTGTGGCGTGTGTCCTTGTGCACATGTAGTGTCTACATGTATCTGCATGTGTCCCTGTGTCTGCACGTGTACTATCTGTGTGTGGGTCTGTGCACGCATGCGGTCCGTGTGCATTTGCAGATTGTGTGGTGTCCGTGTGTGTCCCTATGCGGGTCTGTGTGCGCGAGGTGTGTTGCGCGTGGGTGTGGCGAGCCCTCCCGCGCTGACACTCGGGAGAGCCCGGCTGGGTTCCAGGCCTCGTGACGGCCCCCGGGCGGCCACCCTGGGGCGCGGCCTCCCCCGAGGCTGGGAGGGGAGGAGCGCGTGGCCGGGTCCGCGGGCTGCGCCCCCGCTCCTCCCCGCGGGCCGGGCACACGTGGGCCCCGGGCGCCGCCTCCCCGCACCGCCCGCCGGTCCCGCGCGTCCCCACCCACCTCGGGCCGCCCCCGCCGCCGAGCGGGCCCGGGGATAAAGTGGCAGCGCAGACGCCGCGCCCTGTCGCCGCGGAGCCGGCGGCGCGCAGCTCGGCCCGGCTCTGGCCCGCCGCAGACGAGGACCCGCGGCGCTCGGGGAACGCGACAGCGGCGCTCGTGGCCCCGGTAACTGCCTCCCGGCCCCCGCCCCAGCCTGCGAGTGCAGTCCCCACCGGTGGGGAGCAGCCTCGGGGGTCCCCGGCATGCTCGGCGTGGGCTCCCGCGCCCCTGGTGCGCGCGCGTCTGTGCACGAGTGTGTGCGCGCGTGTCTGTGTGTGCGCGTGTGTGCGCGCGCCCTCCCCTGCTCCCTCGCACCAGCCCCCAAACCAACTTGTCCCCGTCAACTCCATTTTCCCGGTCCCCTTCGGCCCCGTGCACACGCCCGGCGAAGTCTCCCGGTTTTTCCCGTGGCTTTTCCAGTGACAGCTGCCGGGCTCCGTTCCCTGCGCTGTCGGAGACAGGCAGGAAGCAAAGTTTGTCGGGAGCCTCGGGGGTGACTTTGCCTCGGGGACCCGCATTTGTGCGTGTGCGAGGTGCCTCGGTGTGCGCGGAGCTGGTTTCCCAGTTTCCGGGGCAGGGGGTGCCGGGCTCGCGAGCCCCTCTCCTCTCCGAACCCCTCCATGGATTTGTGTAGGAAAAGTGATGACCTGAACTAGTAGTGGGGCGTCGCGCGCGCCTGTTCCCCGCCCCTGGGGACGGAGGGGGAGCCCCGGAGAGCTTCCAGTGCGAGCTGGAAGCAGGCTCCCGGGCTCAGCACCCCGAAAGCCCTCAAGACTGGCTCTGGGGGCAGGCAGGGCGCGGGGTGGGGGACAGGGGCTGGGGAACTGCTTGAATGCCGCCCTGTGACCGCCGAGATGAGGGAACAGCCCTTATTTGCCTGGCTCTGATTCTCCATGCTGTCGTGGTTGTGGAATGCAAAAGCCAGGACATGATGGAAACAGGTTTGTCATGGAATCTTTGGAATTTCAGACACAGGAGGCATTAATTGGAGTATCATCCACCTCATTATTGTGCCCCTTTGAAACTTCCTTGGGGATTTTAAGATAGATGGGTCTTCTTGCAGCTGCGTCTTTATACCCACAGAGCTGAGTATAATTTCCACTTGATTACAGCTAAAATAGTCTTTAAGATGAAGTTTCCTGAAATGATTTAAAATAAACACAGATGGGAAGGGGGGAAAAAGCTGTAATGAGGCACTTAAAAAATAAAGTGAGCATTTTCTTAACAAATGGGATTTTTCAGTCTTGGAGAGACTGCAAGAAATATGTTTTTTTTTTTTTTTAAGTCTTTGTAATGGAGGGGGTCCTTTTAAACTGCTTAAAAATGTTTCTGACACCGAACGAGGCTTTGCTCCCCATCTCTGTGTGTTTTTGCCGTATTTCTGACTTCGGAATATGTCTTCTTTTCTTTCAAGGACTTGGAGATCCTTTCAGAATGCCGGAGGAAAGTTCTCCCAGGCAGACCCCACAGAGCGTTCCATACCAGGACCTGCCTCACCTGGTCAATGCCGATGGACAGTACCTCTTCTGCAGGTACTGGAAACCTACGGGCACACCCAAGTAAGTCCCCCCCTCCCCCCCTGCCGAGTGCTGCTCCAGAGCACTTGGCTCCATTCACGCTGGCCTCTGCCCTTCTTCCTGTAGCATACCCTTCGGGACTGCTTTCTTCATGACCTACTTCACATACGTTGTAACGTCAGGCACAGCAGTGCCCACAAAGATGAGATTTAGACTTTACCATTTTTTTTTTTAAATTAAGAAGCAGGAGTTCTATTTTCATTATAACAACCAGGATACGGATTCTACCGTATGGCAGTTTTCAAAAATTCCACATGACTTTATTTTTTGTACCGGACTTGATTTCCTGTTGCAAGGGCATTCCTTTGAAACCAACGCCGACAACTCCAGAAAGCCACCTAAGCAGATAAGAACATCAAAACTGTATATATAGTAACCTTTGTTCTGTCTTCCTGTTTGATTATGAGCTTCAGAGGTGTCCTACGTGTATAACTAGGGAGAAAGGGGTCTGGGTATTTCCTTCTGATTTCTTGCCAGCTCAATTACTTTGTACATTTTCCATCAAGGATTTGTCTTGCTGTTAGAAAAGGCGTTGGGACGATACACCATAAGACAGCTGGTCGCCTGCTGCTCCCCTTCTCTTGTACGAAACAGGGAAAGCCCTGCTTGTTTATGTTATTCGGGGAAAGGAATTATTGGTGGTAACCATTTGGCCTAGTGACGAGTGAGCGTCTCCTGTTCCATGGATGTTTTACCTGTCTCCCAGGCCTCTTGTCTCCCAGGGTACATGGTGTGATGTAGATTATAGCTCTCTTTGTGTCTCAGTAATCACCCAACCCTAGCACAGCTATAGCATTTCTCCTGTTTTTCAACAAGGTGTATATAATCCAGGTAGCTGCACGTTAAAAACACAGAGATGTGGACTTTTAAAGACCCGGTTTAAAATCATAGCTTCAGGGCAGCTGTACAAACTGCCTATCGTAATGGGCTGTTAATAGTTCCTACCAGTTCTGGCAATATCTTTCTTAAAGATATCCTCCAGAAGAGAGCGTGTGTCTCTGCATATGTGTCAGATGGAGACAGAGGAGAAGAGAGGGAAGGAGGGAGGGAGGAAGGGGGTGAGGAGAGAGAGAGGAGAGAGAGAAAGAGAGAGAGAGTTGTCAAGCATCGTCATTAATTCTCCATTCTGGCTTACTCTCCACTCTGACTTATTTGGCTGTACAGTTGCGTGTTCTTGGTTTAACTTCTGAGAACTGTGTGGTATGTGGGGCATTATTTGATCGATATACAAAAAGAGGACAAAGAATTGAAAGTAGGCATTTTTATTGTCCAAGTCCTAGACTTTGGGGGCTTTCCTCGGTTGAGTGGGGAGGCTGTCCTAGTTGGAGGTCAACGAAATAAAGAGGACCTTTGGTGTCCAAAGGGGGCGGCGCAGGGCGGTGGGTGAGTAGGTTGGGAATGGCCAACCGGCTGCCCTTCCTTGGCCGTGAGTGGTTTTCACAGTCTCCACGCTGACGTCGCCTTGTGGGGAGGTCTCTAGGTTCCATTGCTTTTGCTCCACTTAGATGTGGCAAGCCCCCAGTAGCTTAAACTGAGCTGTCTCTGGGAAATCAGTGTCTGCACTGTGGTGGCCGCCGATGGCAATAAGAAGGCGGGGTGGGTGGTTGAGGCAGTTGGGCCCTGGGATTTGGAAGAGAACTGTGATGGGAAGGCCACCGGCCTACCTACTCTGCCTCTACCCCCTGGAGATGATTCAGGTCAATAAATACCCTTTTGGAGTTGGGGCCAATGTCAGAGGTAATGTTTAGGTGATTTCACAACCAGCCCTGACCCATCAGAAAGTCCTGGAGGCCTCCTGCAACAGAAGTTAACCCTGTGCCTGCATCTCTGTATATCAAATAGGGTGAGGGGTTCCTGGAGGAGGAATCATGGCAGCCGGAGTGGTGGGGAGCAGGGGGGTGGCCTCAGGGCAGAGGTTTATGCCAACTGGAATGGAAGCGTGTCCATGTCTGAATAACTGAGACCAGCTGCTTGGGCAGATACCAGCCACTGTGTGGGCCTGCCTTCTTGCATGCTCTGGAACGTCTCTGCTGTTGAGTTTCAACACCATTGCCTGTTGCTTTTAGGAAGGGAGAGGGGACCTCAGGTCACCCCTGACTCCAGTCCGTCCCTTCCAGGGAGTGTCCTAAAGTCCCATTCCCAGTTCAGCTCCAGGCCTTCTCTACTCCACCGTCTGTGGGGAAAACCCAGACAACTATCACCTTTCCCTCTGTTTTTCCACTCTGCTCCATTTAAAAAATAATCTCCCTCCCAGAGGACCTGGAGACCTCAGAAGCCACCCTGGGTGGCGTCTTTCAGAGCGGGGTCTATGTGCACCTCTATTAGCCGCACTGCTTTGGGTTGTTTTTTTTGGTCAACAAGTTGCCTCCAGCTCCTTAGGCCTGCCTCAGAGCGCCTGAAACTTTCTGTCCCGAGACCAGCTCTGCAGGTGGCTCAGAGTGACACTGGGTCACAGGTGTCAGCCATAGCTGAGAAACCGGCCAAACCTGCTTATGGAATCAACTTATGTCCTTATACATGCCAGCCTCTCACGCTGGACCCTAAGAGAGAAGAAGGCATTTCTTGGGAGTGTCATTACGACGTGTGTGTCCAAACACAACACTGTTTTTAGTACAGCACGCCAAAGACTCCATCTTTAATTGTTTTGCACCCAAGATTTTTAAGCCTACATTTGGCAGTGTCAAGGCAAATTCGTGTTCAGCTAGTGGTGTTTACAGTGTAACAAATGTTAGACTTAAGGTATAGCAGAATTATCTTATGTTCATTGAGTATCTCCTATTAATTGAGTATCAGATATGTTCTGGGGTCTGGATTAGGCTCTCTACCTACATGATCTCATCTTAACTTGACATCAGCCTGTGAGGCCAATGTTATCATTACCATTTCCTATTTTACACATGGGGGAACAGGCCCAGGATGACCCAGGTAGGGTAGCTGGATTCAGTTCAGATTCCTCTGGCTCCCAGGTCAGTTGCTCCTCTTAATGCACCACTGTGGAAGGCAGACTTTCACCTCTGTAAGTAGCATCTTCCTGATAAATTCTGACATTTTCCATCAGGGTTGAAGACCACTTCACCCTACGGTAAAGAGTAATAGAATAATGAATTCTCCCTGATTGTTGGCTCACAATTACTGAAAGTGGGAAATCAGTGAAAGATATGTCTCCATTCTGAAACTAGAAATCTTGCGATGCCCTGGGGGAGTGGCTGCTTGATCCAGATTCAGTATCTTGGACTTTTAAAGTACTGGTCCTTCAGCAAATTTCCAGCAATCATGTCGACAGAAAGACAGAGACTATAGCGCCTTTGAATTCAGTCCACCAGGTGGTCCTCCTTAGTCCAATAAAAGATGACTTTAAATTCACTTCTGAATGTTAGTTAGACATGCTCGGAACAGTGAAGGTGTTCCTGTCCCACGTGGCGAATGGCCGGCCGGCTGGGGAGAGGCTGGGTGGTCAGAAACCATACTCAGTCTGAGGACGTGAAGCCTTCCTTTGATTCTGTATGACAAGGAAGGCCGGGGAGCCCCCCTACAATTGTGTGGTTGTGCAGCCGAGGTCCCCACCAGACAGTTCATTCTAAACATGGGCCAGAGCATGTCGGTCTGGTGATCAGCAGGGCCACCATGAAGTGTGTGTGTGTGTGTGTGTAATATACCCCTCGGTGCCCTTCTTCTTTCTCTAAAGCTGCTACTTCCCTCCTGTGCACTTGGTCTCTGGGCCACCCCTCACCCTCAAAGGGCTTACAGGCTTTCCTTTCTGTAGCTGCTGTTGGGATAACAGCTGGGAGATTGAGGGAGCTGTTTCAAAGTGCGGCTGTCCCCGGTCCCTCTGCTTGCAGAGTCCTGATGCCAACACCCTGCCTGGAGAACCGCTGCAATTCACAAATGACTCATTTTTGAAAGTTTCATTTAGCATTTTGTTCCAAATTTCCCTACATTTCTGGAGACGTTCCAGAACATAAGCCCTGGAGTTCCTTCCACAGACCTTGCTGGCTCTGTGTTTTCTCCCTTTCTTGCCTCCGACTTCAGGTTCAGTAACCTGGCTTTTCCCTCCAGTAACCAGGCTGCCACACCCTCACATGGATGCCACTCCTCTCCCCTCCTGGTTCCAGCAGTCTGAGCTTTCTCCAAGGCAGTCTGCAGTTGGTGTGGTTTTTAGGACTTTCCTCTGGGTGACATGGGGGTCAGGGCTGGGAGTGGGAACCTCCCCAAGTTCTCAGTCTTGGCCATTGTCAGTGGATCTAGAAGCAATAAGCCAAAGTCCTAGCTCTGGCTGCTCCTTTCCTTATTCCTTATTCCCCAAAGTGGGGCTCAGCTGATACCCCCTACCTCTGCCCTGGGTCACACTGATCCCTGTGTCCTCGAAGCCTCGAAACCCTGTAGCTGCATTTTTGGGCAATGCCACCTTAGGACACTTCCTCCCAACTATGCAAATTTACCTGGAAAAGAGGTGATTCCCTGCAGCTGGGAATGTCCTCATGATGTCCTCCTCATGTTAGCCACCAGCCCTTTGGGTGTGGTACCAGTGGTTCCAGAAGCTAAGGGCTCCTCCTAGCCAACTGGATCCAGCCCATGGAGACGCAGCGTCTCTATCGTCTGGCTGGACATAATTTTGACCCCCTACTGTCTTCTGGAATTTTCTTCTCATAGGTCAGACTGGCTTTTTCTATGTTCCCCTCACCCTTTGGTTTCCTAATCAGGTTGGAAGTCACTTATTTAGTGCCTTCCTCCACGCCCCCTAGCCTATGGCATTGGTTCAGTGCTCTAAGCAACATTCCACGAGTTCTGCTTACATCTTTGGGTATTTCTGTACGTTCCCTGCTGACTCCTGCAGCCCTCATGACCTCTCTGAACTCCTGCCCCCTGGGTGACGAGGTGTTGCTGCATCACTTGCCTGTGGTTGCTACATCCTCAGAGTGAACCAAATCACATCCCTTCTTTGTCCCTAAGAGGAGCCATTTTGAACTCTATTCTGTTGGTCTTTGTGGGTGTGAGAACAGGCAGGCATCCCCCCGCCCAGCCCCTTGAACATTCCCCCTGGCTGTAAGGCTCTGGGTTAGCTCTTGGGCTCTTCCGAGCCTCTGTAGCAAGACAGGCTCTGAGGGTTTATCTCCCTGCTCTTTTTGTTCGGCCACAGTCTCGCTCCCATTCAACCAACCAGTGACGTCAACGGTTTTTGACATCCACATGTTCCAGGCATTGTGTTGGGCACCAGCGTGGGGAGAGACTGCTTTGTTTGATGAAGGGGTGGGGGTAGATGAACATGTGGATAATTATGATGCGATGTGGCAAGCCCATAGAGATAGGACCCCTGCTAAGCCATACAGAGCCTTTGTGCAAATTAAGAAGGGAGTCCATCCATGAAGACATAGCCCCTCAGGTGTGTGGCTTGGGAGGCAGAACATGGGCTAGGTTTCAGCTCCTACTTCCCTTTTTACCCATGCCCTCGAACAGCACTCCACATGCAGGAAGGGCATGCCAGGGGAGGGGGCTGGGGCAGGAATGCATGGGCTGCATGAGAATACCAGCAGTGGTATTACTGGGGCAGAAGGCACCAGGTGGACAGTGGCAGGAACCTAAATGAAGCTAGAGAGGTAGAATGAGGCCATTCCCTGGGGGGTGAGATGGATGGGGGGGTGTGGTGCTGCAGGTTGAGCTACAGGCTCAAACTTGAACCTTCGGGGCGGGGGGGAGCCCAGTTGTTTTAAGCCAGCAAGTGCTGTAGGCAGACTTGTAACATGGACAAATGGTGGTTGGAGGTGTTTGCCACAATCCAGGGGACAGGTGAGGAGGGCTGAGATCCCGCAGAGTAGTGACAGCATGTGATAGCAGTGGAAAGACTAAAGTTGCCTGCTCCTGGTGATGATGGCAGGAGAGGTGGGGGAAGGATGGCTCCCAGGTGTCTCCCCAAGGGACAGGCACATAGGGTATATGGGGGTTCTCCTTCCCAGCAAACACCTTTATTACCTCTGCTCTCAAGATACCTGCTCTACTCTCTGACAGTGAGGACAGGTGGGGCCACCTACCCTGTGGGACACCTCATTGGAGCACCCCTGGAATAAATCAGTGGGATAAATGAAGGAGAGAGAGCATGGACAAGCCAACCAAATTACCAGTAAAATATTAATGACAGGGACAAGTTCATTTTCATGAAGGTGAGAGAGGAATCATGTCTTACACTGGCACTTTGCAATGAGGACTCGAAAATGAAGCACCTTTAATTTAATGTGTTGTTTTATGAAATTTACACCTAAGCTCCTGGAAAGCGGATATTACTCTGCATTTAGAGCAACAACACTATTTTTGATCAGATCGATCAACTTTTCAGTAGCAGTTCAATTTTTTTTTTTTTGCCTATTTAAAAAATTTCTAAAAGTTTTTTTCTCTTGTATGAAACTGTTGTTTCTCCTTCTGATGCTTCTGCCTTTGTTATAGCATAGGAAACTGCCTTATTTTTACATAGGGATCTTTTCTGGGTGCTTTTTTTTTTTTTAAAGACTCTTTGGATAGCAAAGATCTTTTGATGACCAGGGGAAAGGCCGGCTGCTATTCTTGCAGTTGATTTTTCCAACAGCTTCGTCAAGGGATAATTTCTTCCAGTTGCTATAAGAATGTTCTGCAGATACAAATCTGGCTTTGTTGTGCAGTGGAGTCTAAGAAAAAAATAGCCAAATAAACTGCTTCCTGAATAGCCCCCATTGTCCACCATCGTCTATTTATTGGCACCTTCTAGGTTTAGATGTTAATCCCAGATGCACTTTGTTTTTGAGTGCAAACCCGACCATCAGTGATTGTGTAAATGGAGGAAATGGTCTTCTGTGGTGCAAATTTTTACAGCTGAGATTACAGGGCAACCCTTGTCCCATATTTGAGGGTCATCCGAGGTTCTTGTTGGTAGGACGTTCCTTTCCTTTCACACAGCCTTGTTCATAGCGGGTGGGGGTAGGGATGCTGACGGTGGTCACTGACGGACTGGGAGTGACATTGTTCTCTCTGTGTCAGAGACACACACAGCAGGGGGCTGTGTGTAGCTAGGAGGTCACAACAAGAGCTGTGAGCTGTGTCACTCCACTTGGAGCTGCCCCCCCCTTTCACGTTCATCACCAGCTCCCAACATGCCTCTCCTGCACCTGCTGACCATTCATTTCCTCTCTTGGCCGCCCAGCAAATCCTCCTGTGTGCAGTGGTGAGAAACCATGCCTCACCTTCCTCAAAAAGGTGTAAAGGAGCTGTTTCTCCTGGGCTCACAGCTCCATCAACATTCTGGAAGGAAAAGGAGGAGGGAGGGTGGGAGGGAGCAGGGAGGAGGGGAGAGGAGAAGGGGGAAGAACAGAAGGAAAGAAAGAAGGTTTGGAAAAATACATCTTCAGTTGATGTTAGGATTGAGGGGAATTAGACCTTCCTTTTCCTTGAACACGTTTCCCAAACCAGAAATATGGGGCAGGATTAATAGAGATCAGGATGGAAATGGGTCACTTTGTGAAATCACACCTGTGCTACCTGTAGGGCACTCATGCCTCTGTCCCCTTGCATTGTTCTCCCCAGAGAGCAAGTGTTAGTGGAATGGCCTGTCATCATGTCCCTGGTGCTTAGAATAGTGGCCTGCCTTCAGCAGGAGCTTAATAAATGTGTGTTAATGAGTGAATGAATTGCTCCCAGGGAAGAAAGGGGCGTGAGCCAGTCACTGGCACAGTGTCTTTCTTCTGGTAGAGGAAGTCAGACTTGAGTATTAAGGTCCTTAGAGTTCTCCAGCTCTCCCTAACCCTGGGGACTTCCCCTGAGTAGGTGGCAGAGGGTTTTAGGGGGTTAGAGTCTGTGGGCCTTTTGACATCATGGCTACGTTAAGTATATGCACTTTTCTGGAAAGGAAGACGTATCACAGACTCCATCAGACTCTCGAAATGGGGGTGGTCCCTGTCCCCAGGGCTCAGTGCCAGCCTTATCATTTTGTCAATGGGAAGACTGAGGCTCAGAGAGTAAACATGAAGTCACCTAGGGGGCTGGCGTGGGTCCGGGGGCTAGCTCCTGACCACGCTCTCGCCTCTGTGCCACGCCATGTCTCAGGAGTTGTTGACCCCATACCTTCTCCTTCTGGGTTGAAACCACAAGGCAGCCCTTCACGGTGGGGATTTCAACAGATGGGAAGTTTGGGGCTGGGCTTGGAGAGGTCTTAACTGGCCACCTCCCTCCTCGCTGCCAGAAGCTGTTTGATGACATCTACACTTTGGGGGCTCTGTTTTCTGTGGTTAGAAGCATGTGGGCACCTAGGCAATGCCCCAGGACTCTGAGTAATGGACTTCAGAAAGGTGGCAAGAGACTCACTTAGAGGACCCACGAGATGGGGTGGCAGAAGGGGGATGAATTCTAAGAGGGGGAAAAGAACAGACAGCCTCTAGGAGAATAAGAGAAGCATGTGGGAGAGGAGGTATGGGGCCCCCGAATACAGAGGGGGGTGGGAGGGGGAAGGACAGAAGGAGAAAGAGCTTGAAGACAATTAGAAACCGCCATCTTTGGTCTCAGGAAGCCTCTGGTTAGTCTCACCTTGTCAGGGCAGGCAGTTTCCCCAGGCCACTTGCAGACCACTGGATTAGAGACGAAAGACCCCTGGCTGGGAAATTGCTGCCTTTAGACATTTTGGTCATTTGATCCCTGAAGGGACATATTTCAGGGAAGACTGGTCTGTCTGGGACACAAAGCATCCCAGTGTAGGGAGAACAGTGTAGGCCATGGAGCCAGACTCTGCGGGGAACAGACTGGGTCCACTCAGACAAGGCATGGGGCCATAGATTCGCTACTTGACCAGTCTCTGCATCTTTAAAATAGGGGACACCAGCACCTTTCCCTAGGGTGCTTGTACGGGTTACATAGATGCGTGGGAGTTCACATCTGGCACACTGTAAGTGACATGTGAGTGTGAGCTCTTACTGCTTAGTTTGATCTCTTTGGCTGCCTCTGCCATCAGTCTGGCAGGCTGTGAGAAAGGACTGTGTGTTGGGCTTGTTTGTTACCCACCATTGTCCCTTACTTCCCAGCACCCTCCTGGCAAGCATCAGCCACGTAAGCCCTAGAGTGAAAGCAATACTTATACATCCCACCTTTACTGCTCTTCCCCATGACCCCAGGCTGCAGGCTTTCCCCCAGTCTTCAGCTTATTTACTGGCTTTTTTTCTTAGCAGTTCAAACTCAGTTCTGTTTTGGGGCACCTGGCTGGCTCGGTCAGTAGAGTGTGCAACTCTTAATCTCAGGGTCCTGAGTTGGAGCCCCATGTCGGGTATAGAAATTACTTTGAAAAAAACCCTCAGTTCCGTTTCAGTGAGATTTCAAACTCCCTAAATGACAGAAGTTAATAGAAATAGACACTGGATGGGGCACCTGGGTGGCGCAGTCGGTTTGGCATCCAGCTCTTGATTTTGGCTCAGGTCATGATCTCACAGTTTGTGGGTTCGAGCCCCGCGTCAGGCTCTGTGCTGACAGCTCAGAGCCTGGAGCCTGCTTCGGATTCTGTGTCTCCCTCTGTCTCTGCCCCTTCCCGCTTGTGCCCTGTCTCTCTCTGTCCCTCAAAAATTAAAAAAAATGTTAAAAAAAATAGACACTGGATGTTTAATCTACAAGGTAAACAAAACAAGAAAACCGTGAGAAAGCTGTTGGTGGTGAAATTCTGTTTGAGATAACACATAGTTAGGACAATGAAATGCTTTTATCTTGTGTAAAGCTTCCGTGAGTGACAGCATTTAGGTACAGTCTCACTGGCAGGGAGGCCAAACCTTCATGAGCAGGGCTGGAAGTCTGTGCCAGCAAACTTCCAGAGAAGCATCCGCTCCATTTTCGGTAGTCTGTGTCTTAAGACGTTCCAGTCTTTGGCACGTGTGTCTCCATTGGTCCTAAATGCGTCAGCATGGTGTGGAAACGTTTCTCATTGCAGGAGATGAGATTACTGGTACAAGTGCCGTCCTGCCATCTATCCAGAGTGGCCAGGGCTGTCGGGGGTGCCTTTGTAATCTATCGCCGTGTAACCCCATTTACTTAGCTCACAATTCTAATGGATTGGCGATTTGTGCTGGGCTCAGCCGGGCAGATGTTCTGCCTTGGCTGGCCTTCTTCATGCATCTGTGGTCAGCTGCGGCCTCTACGGGCACTGGTGGGCCAGCTAGGGGCTCCCTGGGCTCCGATGGCTTTACTCATGTATCTGGTATCAGGACGCTATTGGCAGGAGGACCTCGGTTCTTCTGCATGTGGTCTGGCACCCTTTAGTGGGCTAGCTCAGATCTGTTCTTAGGGTGGCAATGTTTCAAGAGCAGCAAGAGAGCAAACCCCAATGTGCGGGTGCTTTTCAAGTTTCTGCTAGTGTCAGAGCTAGTGAGCCCAGAAGTGGTGTGTGAGGGCACATCCAAGGAGCGAGGATGGGGGCAGGGCCTATTTTGAGGCCACTTTTGAGATTCTACCACGTGGAGAAAAGCTCTTTGTCCTGAGTCAGAAATGCAGCCTTGAAGTTTTGTTTCTGCCTATGCCTCTGAGTAACTCTCAACAAGGTATCATCTCTTAGACTTTCGGGCAAGTTCCCGGAGACTTTTGCATTTTCTGTAACTCTAGGACACTTTGCATCTTGTGATGGTGAATAACCCCTGAGCTTTTCCAGGGCAGAAGTCATGTTTACTCTTATTCTTCCTTCTCCAGCGCTCCCCTCCTTGTAGAGTATCATGCCTGGCACAAAATAAGGGATCTAACTGTGTTTGTTGAATGAATAAATGAACTTCTCATATTTAGAGTCAGGTAATTGGGTTAGATGATTCTCCAGAGTCCCTTCTGGCATGGTTTTCTAGGGAAAGGACAGACTGTTTCCACAGAGGATAGATCAGAGGGGCTTTTTTGTTCAGGAAATGGAGCAGCAAAATCCAGAAGTATCCCAGAAGGAGTCAGTAATAGCTAGAATAAGAATATTCCCTGTAGGTGATCCCTTGACATAACAGGGGGCTGTGTTTTCGCCAATTTAATGCAGAGGTAAAATTCTGTATATGAAAACACACGTACGAGTGGGGCCTGCAGGACGGCAGAAGGGGTTTTCCACTTGAACACTGACATCAGCATAGACACCAGAATCTGGACGTGAGTGAGGTGTGCCTCCTCTTTTGACATGGGGAGATGATTCCGCAGTACTAACTGAGCTCCAAATGCAAACTCGGCACCATGCCAGACAGCAAGGGAGGGTCCATGATGCGGCATGGAGGCTCGGGCCTGTGGGAGGGCAGACCTCCAGTCCCACGAGTTCCTCCTGGACACCTTGCGTGTGCATTACCCCGTTCTAGTTTGGCAATATGGAAATGAAGGGGCTCTGTCTCTGCTTCCAAAGGCATCTGTGCATGTGTACTGAGGACACCATTCTGGGCACCGCGGGAGTTTGCTTGTGGGGGCCACCCTGTGTTGGGGCCTCAGAGAAAGGTTAGGTGACGCGAGCTGACTCTCAAAGGTGGAAAGGGGCATTCCGGGCAGTGGAGAGCACTTTCATACAGGCATGGAGGTATGTTCTGTAAATGACAGGAAGTCTTCAGAAACTGTAAAGTACGTGGCAGAAGATGATTTTGGAATGGTTTGTTTGGGGGCCAGGATTTGAATGGCTGTTGTATTCGCTTGCTAAGGCTGCCATAACAGAATACCACAGACCCGGTGGCTGAAACAACAGAAATGAAATTTCTCATGGCCCTGGAGATTTGAAGTCCAAGCTCAAGGTGCTGGCACAGTTGGTTTCTGGTGAGAGCTCTCTACCTGGCTTGTAGACAGCTGCCTTCGTGTGGTCTTTCCTCTATGTGTGTGCATTCCCGGTGTCTCTTTCTCTTCTTATGAGGACACCCGTACTATCGGATAAGGCCCAGTCCTTAGGGTGTCATTTAACCTGAATTACCTCCTTAAAGGCCTTATCTCTAAATACAGTTAGATTGGAGGTTAGGGCTTCAACACGTGAATTCTGGGGGGGTGGGGAGGGGACACAACTGTTTGTAACAGCTGTATTTGACATGCTTAGGGACTGGGATCTTATTGTGTAGGCTGTGTGGGAGCCATCATAGAGGCAGGGGTCCCGTGCGGTTGGTTATTGTTTACAGTCTAGAACATTCAAAGCAACTGGAAGATCTTCCATGGCTGAACTTGGATGAGGATCCTGGCTTTTCACATTTTTTGCTTCTCTGTGGTTTCATGGTGGATGCCCCAGCCTGTCTGAAGTTGCTGTGGATTTACCTTTTGCCTTGATGTGTTGTGTCTAAGACCATCTAGTCTCAGCAGGTCCCATTGGCCAGCTGGCTCAGACACAGGAGTGGTAACATGCCAGGGATAAACCGTGTCTTTACAGAGTCAGGGCACTGTTCAGACCCGGTGTTTACCCGCTCTGTAGCCATTCCTCCTTATGTCTCACTGATTGTTGTCCCCAGAGGTACAATTCATGATTGGTTTCTATCAGATGTGACTACACCATTGCCTTCCTTGGGTCATTTGCAGCCAGGGCTGGCTATAGGCCTGGTCTTCTTATGACACTTGACTATGTCAACTTATGACACTAGAAAAAGAAGAGCAGGGACGCCTGGGTGGCTCAGTTGGTTAAGCGTCCGACTTCAGCTCAGGTCACGATCTCGTGGTCCGTGAGTTCGAGCCCCGCGTTGGGCTCTGGGCTGATGGCTCAGAGCCTGGAGCCTGCTTCCGATTCTGTGTCTCCCTCTCTCTCTGCCCTTCCCCCGTTCATGCTCTGTCTCTCTCTCTGTCTCAAAAATAAATAAACGTTTAAAAAAAATTAAAAAAAAAAAAGAAGAGCAAATTAAACCTAATGCAAGCAGAGGGAAGGAAATAAGATCACAGCAGAAATGAATGAACCGAGAATGGAGAAACAATATGTAAAATAAATGAATCCAGAATCTGGGTGTTTGAAAAGATCAACAAAATGGACAGATCTTTAGCTAGATTGATCTAGAAAAAGCAGAAGACTCCTATTACTAGTATTGGAAATGAAGGAGGGAACGGTGTCACCAATCTTTCATGAATACAAAGGATTAGAAAAGAATACTATGAACAACTGTACGCTGATAAGTCAGATAACTTAGAGGAAGTAGACAAATTTCTAGAAAGGTGCAAACTACTGAAACTGACTTGAGAGAAATAGAAAGTCTGAATTGACTTACAATAAGTAAAGAGCCTGAATTAGTAGGCAGAAAACTAGCCACCAAGAAAAGCCAAGGCCCAGATAGCTTCACTGTTGAAATCTACCAAACATGTAAAGAATGAATATCACTTCTTCACACAACTTTCTAAAAGAAGACAGAACGCTCCCTAACTCATTCTAAGTGGCTGCTGTTACCTGGATACCAAAAGCAAACAAAGACGTACAGGAAAAGAAAAGTACAGAATATTTCCTATGAATATTAATGCAAAAACCCTCAATAAAATACTAGCAAACTGAATCCAACACGATTATAACAGATTTATACACCTTTACCAAGTGAGGCTTGTCTCAGGAAGGCAAGGGTGGTTTGATATCTAAAAATTAATTACTGCAACACACCATATTGGTAGAATAAAGAAAGAAATCATTTCAAAATATGTAAAAAAGTATTTGAGAAAATCTAGCCTACTTTCATGATAAAAACGTGCAAGAAACTAGAAGGGACCTTCTTTAACCTGGTGAAGGACAATGACCAAAAACTAAAGCCAACATCACACTTAATGATGAAAGACTGTATGCTTTTTCCCTAAGGTCAGGAACCAAACCAGAGATATCCATCTCCCCGCTGCGATTCAACACTGTATTTGGAGGATCTAGTCAGGGCAGTCAGGCAAGAAGAGGAAATAAAAGACATCCAGATTGGAAAGGAAGAAGTCAAACTATATTTGTAGATGACATGACCTTGTCTGTGGAAAATCCTAAGGAATCCGCTAAAAATCTATTATAACAAATTAACGACTGCAACAAGATTGCGAGATACAACATGAATATATACAAATCAATTGCATTTCCACATACTTGCATTGAACAATCTGAAAATGAAATTAAAACAATTCCATTTACGAGAGTATCAAAGAGAATAGAAATACCTAAGACTAAATTGAACAAAAGAAGCGCAAAACTTATACTCTGGAAACTGCATCACATTCTGAGGGAAATTAAAGAAAATCCAAATGAGTGGCAGACATCTCATATCAATGGACTGGAGAACAATATCATTAAGATGGCAGTTCTCCCCAGATTGATCTACAGATTTAAGGCAACCCTCATCAGAATCCTGGATGGCTTCTTTCTAGAAATTGACAAGCTGTTCCTGAAATTCATGTGGAAACTCAGGGGGCCCAGAAAAACCAAATCAATCTTGTAAAAGAAGAACCAAGTTGAAGGACTCCTATTTTCTGATTTCAGAACCTACTACAAAATAACAATAATCAAGGCAATGTGCTACTGGCATAAGGAATTGGGAGTCCAGAAAAAAAGACATGTCTATGATCAATTAATTTTTGATAAGAATGCCACAATACTTTAATAGGAAAATAATAGTCTTCTCAGCAAATGGTGCTGGGGCAGTTGGATTTCAACATACAAAAGAATGAAGTTGGACTTCTCCTTATACCACATACAAAAATCAACTAATATCCTAAATGTAAGAACTCAAACTATCAAAATCTTAGAGGAAAATATACGAGTAAATTTCCATGACCTTGGATTTCACAGTGGTTTCTTAAGACACCAAAAGCATAAGTAACAAAAGAAAAAAATTGATAAATTGGACTTCATCAGAATTAAAAACCATTGTGCTTCAAAGTACACAATTAAAAAAGTAGAAAGAGGGGCTCCTGGGTGGCTCAGTCGGTTAAGCGCCCGACTTCAGCTCAGGTCATGACCTCACGGTTCATGAGTTCAAGCCCCACATCAGGCTCTGCTGACAGCTCGCAGCCTGGAGCCTGCTTCAGATTCTGTGTCTCCCTGTCTCTCTGCCCCTCCCCTGCTCACACTCTGTCTCTCTCTTTCTCTCTCTCTCTAAAAAATAAGTAAACATTAAAAAAAAAAAAGAAAGAAAGCAGAAAGCCAATTCACAGAATAGAAGAAAATATTTACAGATCATCTATCTTATCAGGAAATTGTATCTAGAATATAAAAAGAACACTTACAACTCAATGATAAAAAAGCAAATAACCAATTTTAAAAAGTGGGCAGAAGACCAGAGAATATTTCTCCAAAGAAGACATACAAATGGCCAGTGGGCACATGAAAAGATGCTGAACATTAGTTGTCATCAGGGAAATGTGACTCAAAACCACAAGGAGATACCACTTCTCACCCACTAGGATGGCTAGAGTCAAAAAGGCAGACAACAACTCTAGGTGAGGATGTGGAAAAATCGGGATCCTCATGCGCTGCTGGAGAGAATTTAAAATGGTGCAGCCACTTTGGAAAAGCAGTGTGACCGTTCCTCAAAAGGCCAAATGCAGTTACCGTAAGACCTAGCCATTCCATTCCTAGGTATGTACAAAGGCGACTGAAAACCATGTTCATATGTCTACATGAACTCTTGTACATGAACGCTCACAGCAACGTTATTGATAACAGTCAAAATGTAGGGACGATCCAGGGCACCTGGGTGGCTCTGTTGGTTGAGTGTTCAACTGTTGATTTTGGTTCAGGTCACGATCTCACAGTTCGTGGGATCAAGCCCCACGTTGGGTTCCATGCTCAGTGTGGAGCCTACTTAAGATTCTCCTATCTCCCTCTCTCTCTCTCTCTCTCTCTCTCTCTCTCTCTCTCTCTCTCTGCCCCTTTGGCCCCCTCCCCCACTTGAGCTCTCTTTCTTTCTCTTTAAAATAAAAAAAAAAGTAGGAACAATCCAAATATCCATCAAGTAATCAATGGTAAATAAAATGTGGTGCATCCAGACAGTGAAATACTATTTGGGCATAGAAAGAAAGGAATGAGATACTGATATATGCTGCCACCGCAATGAACCTGAAACAATTATGCTCTGAAGCCAGTCACAAAAGACCACATATTATCTTATTTCATAAAAGTATCCAGCATAGGCAAATCTGTTGAGGCAGAAAGTAGATTAGTGGTTGTCTAGGGCTGGAGTGGAGGCTGGGGGAGTAGGGGGTGATAATGAGTACAGGATTTCTTTTTGGGGCGATGACAATGTTCTAAAATTGGTTGTGGTGATGGTTGCACTACTATGTGAATAGACTAAACACCACTGAATTGTATACTTTAAAAGAGTGAATTGCATGGTGTGTGAATTATACCTCAATAAATCTGTCACCAAAAGATGCAAATACCTAGGGATATGAATTAAGGAATCTTATGCAAACATTTTAAGTGACGTTTACCATTAAAAAATCCAATAGTACAGAATGTTCTTTAGGAGACAACGATACGTAGAAATAACAATGTAAGACTTTGATCTCAGCCATGTTAAAAATATGATCATGGAAAGAAGACTAGAAATACAAATAGTGGTCATTTCTAGGTTGTGGAATTGTGATGGGTAACTTTCATTATATTCTTCACACTTTTCTGATTTTCCCACATTTTCTAAAAGGAGCAGTTTGTGGAAAGGCTTTGGAGGGCTTCCTACCTGAGCCAGGTCTGGGAGGGTGATAGATTTGAACAAAGAGGAAAGTGTGTTCCAGGCAGGACTGGATAGCCTCAGAGGACATAGCGGGGATGGAGAAAATGGCTTGAACACTGAGGGATGAGGCTGGAAAGGCAGGTGCGTGTCCGGCTGGCAAGGGCTCGTGAGCCTCGTTTGGACTTTAACTTGCAGGCAGTGGGGAGGCTCCAAGACTCCCCTGTTGGGAGTTGGTGGGCATTAATACAGGGAGAAGAGCAGAGACCCTGCTGCTGAGATCGCCAGCAGATGCAGCAGCAGGAAGCACGTAAAAGAGAGAACAAAAAATAGTACATAGCTCCGAGGGAGTGCTGATAGGGAGCACCATCACAGGAGGAAGAGCGGGCCATTGGCATCAGCCCCTGTGGATAAGAAGCTGGCCTGCGAGTCCCTTCTCCCTCACCTTGGTAGTATCTGCCACAAAGCATGGAGATTTCTGAAAGATGATTCCACCATAGCATTCCTTCTTACAGCTTTTCTCAAAATGACTCAGGGACTCCCTGAGAGAGAAGGGTGTGCCCAGCTTCTGTGCCCCAGAAGGGAGAGCCTGGATCTTCTGCAGCATCCGTGAGGGAAGAGACAAATGTGTAGCTATAACCATCCATCTGTGCAGCCATCCACCTGTCCCTTCCTTCATCCACCCATCTATATGTCTTCATCAATCATCTGTCATCGATCCATCCATCCATCGGTTTCATTCAACAAACATTTACCGAGCACCAACTCTGTGCCAGGCCTTTTGCTGGGCCTTGAGAGACAGAGAAATCATTGAGACCCAATGGTCCCTGCCTTTGGAGGACCTCCAGTACAGAGAGAAAGGCAGGAAGGCAAGCCGCTTGTGCGTGTGCCAGGGTCCAGCGGAGCCTGGGTTCTAAGCCAGGTGCTTTGCTTGGAGAAGCTTGAGAGCTTCACCGAGCATCCTCCCCTTGCAGTCCCAGCTCATGTCCTGCCCAGATGTTGCATGCATTCAAAATTTCACACAGCACATCCAAGATGGCCACTGTCAGATTTCATCTCGACTGGCTCCAGCCAAGAGCTGAGGAAAGAGCCTGGCTGATCTCCATGGCTGAACCTGAAAGGGCTGCAGTGAAGCCAGACTTCCTTGAATACACATCTTTAAGCCTGTATCATCTTTGGAAAGGGAAAGGAAACAGATCCTCAGAAAGGCCCAAGCCTGAGGCTGACACCTTGCTGGATAACCCTTTGCCTGTATCTGCCCGACTCTCACATCGCCATAGGTTAGAATCTTTCTTGCTATTTTATTGATGGAGAAACGATCTCTGAGTCTCAGAGAGCCACATGTTCATAAATGGCAGAGCCAGGGTCTGAACCCATATCTGTTTGCTTTAAAAGGCACTGTTCTTGCCCCAACACACACATTTGCCTTGTGGAACACTTAAGAGAGCCTTTTATATAGCCCCGGTAGTGTGATAGGTGCTATTCAGTGCTCACAATGACCAGTGGAGGTAGAGATGATGGCCCCATTTTACAGATGAGACTGAGGTTCAGAAGGGCACAGTGGCTTGGATAGAGACCCACAGCAGAAAGACAGGCCTGTGGTAGGAGCCCATGGTCCGTGGTCTGTCCAACTGCAGGTATCCAACTCCAGCGTCTCCGTGCCTCAGCTGCCAGTTAGGATCGTAGCAGAGGTCAGAGGCCTCGCGGTGCCCATAAAATTGTGGCTGTGTCCCTTAAATTCATCCCTGTGTGTTCGTCTCACCTCTCCTGCATTCTTAATAGATTCCTCATCGTTTATTGCCATCCGTTTGGCATCTCACCACCCAGAAGAACTTCGAGCCATCTGCACACTTGGAAAGTTCATGCTGTTCTCCTTCCAGGAAAAAAAAAAAAGAAAAGAAAAGAAAAAAAAAAATGTTACATAAGATGGAGCCCGGCACGCTCATATAGGAAGGTCTGGGAGCCTCATCTCTGACTAAAGAAACTCTCTGCTCTCTCCACTGGCCATTCCCTGTTGCCTCTAGGTCCAAAGCCACATCACAGCTGTCTCTTTAAAGTTTTTTCCTTGCAAAGCCTTCAGGAAGACTCTAGATGTTATCCCCATACCCTCTCTCCAAGGTCTCCTTTGGGTTCTGTGAGGAGAGGTTTCTCCTGGAGAACTCTCGGGCCTTCCTCCTTGCTATCAGGGCTGGTCACTTTGTCGTTGGTCCTTCAGGTGGTGATTGGGGTCATCTCTGGGGGCCAAGGTTCCCCGTGGACCCTCTCTGGGGTCACTGGCTGGCCTGACTGTGTTCCTTTCTCCCTCATGGAACAGGCTCTTTCTCTACTCGTTCATCTTTGGTCATTTAATTTTGCGGTCATACATAAAATTTGCTCTATTTTTATTTTTATTTTTATTTTTGCAAACATGTTCATTAAAAGATGTTGAGAAATTAAGGGAAAGCAGAAAGCTAGGACACCTGACCACCACAGGACAGTCATGTTAATAGTGGACTCTGGTAGGTGGGAAAGCACCTAAGGATGATCTAGTTCCATCCCTTGGCTCTACAGTTGGGGAAACTGAGGCATGGAGGGTCTTTTATTCCTTCTCAGAGATGTAGCTGGCAGCAGCAGGGGTTGGGGAGTGTGAGCTGAGTGTGCCAAGGTCTTTGCTTCCGGGAAGCCAGAAGTGGGATGGCATGCGAGACAGCAGTCGAGGGATAGGTCACCAGTGGGGCAATGTGGGACAGGTGACAAGTGAGCAGACGGATCAACTGACTGCCGCTGGCTCGGGTGGCTCTGAGGCCAGGTGACATTTGAGCTGGGTCTGGGCTGGAACCCCTCTGGCCAGTGACAGGGAGGGTCTGGAGCTCGTGCTGGCACTTGCCTCACCAGCGTGGGGCTTCTTCATCCTCCCAAGACCACCATGGAAGTGGGCCTCCTCCCCGAGTACCCTCACTCGGGTCATTTCTGCTCCACACCTCCCTCCCCCATCTCAATCGCAAGTGAGTCCTCAAATGCTTGCCAAGGGCTACAGCGAGCAGCTGGGCAGGGACCGAGGGGCCTGGAGACCCCCCTGACCGCCCCCCCCCCACCCCGGTCAGTTTTGCTGGCCCACTGCAGACAAAGAGCCCGCGTGTCCTTGTTAGACCGCGTTCCCCACACCTTGGTCGTTCACACACCTCCTGTGTGCTGTTCAGTGCAGTCCTTTGAATTGAATATTATTTTTCATGGTTGTCTTTGACTCTCTTTTTCACTTCAAATCTATTTTAAGAGGAAACGTTTTTCTAACTCAGGAAACAGAAAACCAGTATCATATGCCATCAATAGAAGCGGAGACCAGGGGAGAAAACGAAACCAAGGTGCTAAAACTACCTTGGACTTGCCGGAAAGCCCCAAGTCCAGCGGCTTCTCTCTCCGTCCTGGAGATTGGCTCACGTTCTTAGGTATTTAAGACAGATCGGCACCTCCCTGAGACCCTCCCTTCCATGCTCACAGACCGGAACCGGGTGACTAGGGTTAAGTAACATTCTCCTTGTGCGCTTTCATGTTATTTAAGGTTGTGTCACTGAACCTCCCTCCTCCCGAGCACCACCAGCGTAGGGATCTTGCAGGTCGAGAGCCTGTAATGTGGCAGTTTGGCACCTGCAAGATTCATCACACCAACCAGTAAATGTTGACGTTCGTACCGTCCCTCCAGGAGATTAATAGTCTAGCTCTCCAACTTTTTTTTGCCCACACGTGTACACATGCCTGCAGGCAAGAGTCACCCTGTAATAAGTGAGCCTCCCTCCCCCCCCCCCCTTCTTTTTTTTAGTGGCACATGCCAGTACAGCAAAACCAGCCCAGGCAGCATGAGTTCCCCTGCCTCGGCCATTGTGGTGGGTCTGGTCGGCATGTGGGAGGATGCAGGGAACAACAGAGGCCAGGGCTCTCCTCTCTGCACCTTCAGGTGGCCTGCATGTGGGCACCCCACCGTTGACAAGGGCAGACGCAGCCCCTTATCTGTGCAGTATGAAAGAGAAGACAGAGCTCAGAGTGTGTCACATCGTCTGGCCCTGCCTTTTCTGCAAGTGGGGGACAGCTGTGAAGCTCTTCATTAATGGACTGTCCTAAAAGTCACGCCGTGTGCCTTCCACAGACCATTAATGATTTCCCAGAAGGCCTGTTCCAAATATTGATCAGGACAGTGGCCTCTGAGGAGCCCTTTGGCATGAGGACCTATTCAGAGCTGGCCACAGCCTTGGCTGCCAGAAGAGGTCTCTGAAGAGACTTTGCATGTTAATGAAGGGTCTTAATCTCTTGGCCTTTCGCAGAACTGCTTTGCGATGAAAAATAAATCATTCCTGGAGGTTGTATCCCTCAAAAGGTAGGAAATTATCTGAGGGCAGGACATACCTGATGTTGCAGGAATAATCATTTCTCTGGAAGCTTCTAACTTAGTTCACGTAAGGCAGTTACCTGCCTCACTTCCTTGGAATCGACACGTTTTCTGCACCTCCAGGAGATTACGGGAAGAAGGGGACATGTAAGGGAGGCTGATTAAGCTTCATTAGGGAAGCCAGGATGTCACTTTCGCTCATTATCGCGTTCTGGGCACTAAGACTGCCAGCTGTGAAGTGCCTCAGTGGGCCCCCGTATTTGGTCATTTTTCTCGCTTTATTGGCAGCAGAAAGGCACTTACAGCACTGACGTCTTCTCGGACCAAACTCTTGCTGGCGCTCTGTGTGGCTGACACACAGCACGGCGTAAATCTACGACGGACAGCGCGGTGGCTCGTTTCCGTGTGTTGTGGCACGATCGCGACAGGTTCACTTAGCATCCGCCACCTCATCCAGTAACAACAAAAGCAAAAGAGGAAAAGTTATTTTCCTTGTGATAAGTGCCCTGAGGATCTTATCACCTTTCCGAAATGTCACACAGCGGCGTTATCTCTAGCCACCACACCATACATGACATCGCTGGGATTATTTATCTTATAACTGCAAGTTTGTATCTTTTGACCCCCTTCTGCAAGTCCCTCTCCCCCCTGCCCCCCGCCCCCCGGAAGCCACAAATCTGATCTCTTTCTCTATGAGCTTGTCTGTTTTTCTTTTTCTCCTTTAGATTCCACACACAAGTGAGATGAGATGATAGCACAGTGCCCCAAAAGTCTGTCCATATTGTCACAAATGGCAGAGATTCCTTCTTTTTATGGCTGAGTAATATTCCACTGTGGATGTGGATGTGCACACCCCCTTTTCCTTATCCACCCACCCATCTATGGACACTTGGGTTGTTTCCATGTCTTATGACCCTCCAGCTTGGATGACTCGCCTGTGGACTGGTAAGGGAGAGGGACCTAGACCTTTGTCTTGATCTAAGCCACTACATTTGGAGATCTCTTTCTTTTACATTGCTCAGCCTGTGCTCTAACAAACGCAGACCCATTAACAAGATTCACGTAACAGCATTATACATCGTGCTGCCATGAACATGGGCCGCAGGTGACTCTTCAACATAGTTGTCATTTCCTTTGGGCATATTTTCGGAAATGGAATCACTGGTTCCTATGGTGTTTCTATTTTTAACCTGTTGAGGAAACTCCATACTGTGTTTCTTAGCAGCCGCGCAATTTCCATTCCCATCAGCCGTGCGCAAGGTTCTGTTTTCTCGCCATCCTCGCCACCCGTCACCACTTGTCTTTTTGATACTAGCCATTCTGACTGGTGTGAGTTGATATCTCGTTGTGTTTTGATTTGCGTTTCCCTGATGATTGTGAGATTGAGCACCTTTTCGTGCACTTGTTGGACATTTCGTAATCTTGGGGGAAATGTCTCACCAAAGTCTTGAACCTAGCATCTCTAAATTAAAACAAAAAACATTTTTATTGCATACTTATTTTTGAGAGAGAGCGGGACAGAGTGTGAGTGGGGGAGGGGCAGAGAGAGAGGGAGACACAGAATCCGAAGCAGGCCCCAGACTCTGAGCAGTCAGCACAGAGCCCGATGTGAGGCCCGAACTCACGAACTGTGAGATCATGGCCTGATCCGAAGTTGGATGCTCAACTGACTGAGCCACCCAGGCACCCCTTGAACCTAGTGTCTCTAGTATGATTGGTACTGTAGGTGGCAATGCTGTGTTGTTGGGGGTGGGACAGAATACCCTGACCTCCAACCCTGACTGTTTTTCTCCACCGTGCTTAACACGGCCCAGAATGTATTTATTTGCCAAGTATTCTGGGTCTGGCACTAGCATGAAATCTCCATAAGGGTAGGGACTTCATTTAATTCAGATGTGTCCCTAGAGCCTCAACAAGTGCATGCCCAAAGTGCTCAACAATTCTGTTAATGAAGAAATGAAGGGCTGAGAGCTGCGTGGGCCTCAAGCTGATGCCAGGCAGTCCTTCTGTTCCTTCATGTTGCATTATGGGTGTAATCATAGCAGCCTTCCAGTCTCGTGGGGCTTCATCTTTTCTAGGAAAAGAAACACACACACACACACACACACACACACACACACACACACGTATTTGAAAGAAAATAGGCGCTTTGGGAAATATCCCAGAACCTTGCAGGCATCTGAACTTTACTCTGCAGTTCTTAGAACCATGGTTTTTAGGGTGCTTGCATTAAAATGGATGTGAGGGCAGTAAAATCAGTTGTGGCAGGAAGATAACAGCTAACCACACAAGGGACCAACAGAAAAGCTATTTCCTCTGGCACAGGATGACTGACACAGGGTGGCCTGGCTGGAGCTCTACCGGTAGGAAAACATTTTGATGTGATGCCAACGACAACAGCCGGGGATTTGTTGTGTGTCTTCAATGTCCGTTAATTCTCCCTGAGGGTCCTGTTGTTTTCTACCTCGCAGACGAGGAAACAGAGAATTCAGCAACTCACTCGAAGTCACAGAGTTAGGAAGGAACGGAGTCTGGATCTGAACCCAGGCCAGCTTGCTGCTGGGCATGTGAGGGACCTTGTTAGCGAGTCTGTATTTGAGTATAGGCTGAGCAATGTGAAAAAAAAAAAAGGTCTCCAAACTTAGATCAAGATGAAGGTCTATGTCCCTCTCCCTTACCAGTCCACAGGTGAGTCGTCTAAGCTGGAGGGTCAGTCGACTCCCCATGGTCATTCAGGGGCCCAGGTTCCTTCCACCTTGTTTTCTACCACCTCTGAGGGTGTGGCCCCACGGCCAAAGCTGGGTCATCGCCATTTCTGTGTTCCAGGCTTGGGGAAGGAGACAGAGAGCGAGCATAAGACAAGCAAGGGGGTTTAAAGTGGGTGTCATGGAAATTGCCTTTGTCGCTTCCGCTTATGTTCCATGGGCACAGGTCAGTGATGTGGCCATAGAGCTACAAGGAAGCCTGGGGAATGTGGTCTCTACCTGGGCAGCTGTGTGTCCAGGTAAAATTCTATTGCTCTGGAAGGAAGGGAGGACGGAGTTGGGGGCAGTCAATTTGCAGCCTGCCATGAAGAACATATCCTGTTTCATCAACGTTAATGCTGGTCTGTTGCAAGGAAAGTGCTAGCTCTGTTCATTATCATCAGGCATGCGTGTGGTCACCTACTCACTTAATAAATGTTCTTAAGGCTTTCTTCGGGGGGCAGCTCTGTGGTGAGCAGCGTGGGAGCCACCAAGAAGCCAGATTCACTGTTTCTACCCGTGGCATAGCTAGGAGAGGAGAGATCAGCCACCAAGCACAAGGGAGCAGAGTCAACTCACGATTTCATTCATCCATCCACTCTCATTTATTCACACGTGTATCTTTCCAAGCAAGGACTGAGGTGGCACAACTACAGTGCTGGGCAGTTGGCAAATGCTGTTCACACACACCACCTCTCTCATCTTCTTCCCTACCCCGAGAGAGGCAGGGCAAGTTCAGAGAAGTTACATGGCCCCCAAATCACATGGCTGGCGAGGAATGGAGCCAGAATTAGGAGCCAGACCTCTAGGGTAGTGGTGAAATGGGCAGAGCACAAGTTCAAGGTCAGGTACATACAAGTTCTAGTTCTGACTCCTCTGCTAGCAAACAGCTTCACTTCTTAGAGCCTCAGTCTCCTCATCTTTAAAATTGGTGCCATGGTTCCTTATGTCAAAGAGCTATGCGTAAGAATCTCCTGGCGGAATGGATTAGTCTTTGGTTAAATGGATGCTCCCTAGGTAGGCACGCCTTCCCTTCTGGCTTCTTCGGGGCACTTGGTCTCTGACAATTTGTCCTGCATGCTTCATGAGGTCCTGAGAATGCACTGGGAGAACACGGAGGCCACAGACCCCAGGAAGCTGGGCAGATGGCTCTGCCCGTCTCTCCCAGTCCTTGCTTCCTTGTGGGGGTTGGGGTGCTCTTTCGTCCTGACCCTTGTTATCTGTGGTCCTGCTTCGGAACTGCTCCCGCCTCCTGTGGATCTGCCCCAGATGACTCCCAGGTGCTGCCCGTCTTGGCCACATGGTCCATGGCCTCAGCTCACTGTAGGGACCCTGACCACCTCACCCTCACCGGGGCCCCGGTGGCCAGAAGGCAGAGCCTGGTGGGACAGGAAACTTTGGCAGAGTGAAGCAGCTGGGGCGGGGTGGGGTCACGGGAGGGGCTGGCAAGGTGAGGGCTGAATGGAGGAGTCGGTTGTAGGAGCAGAGCAGTGATGACTTTTAGCTGCAAACACAATAGAAGGCTGGGGTTTGTGCCAGCACAGATTTGAGTGGGAGAGGCTGGGGGCAGGGTGTCAAGCTAGAGGCTGCTGCAACCATCCAGGTCTGGGGCAGTAAGGGCGGGGGTGGTAACAGAGGGAATGGAGAGAACAGAGAGGAGAGGGGGGCTCTCGGGAGGAGTCTGAGGGAGTTGGTCTTGGGACTCGGTGTCCGGGGGGCCAGCTGCTGGAGCCACAGGCATGGTCACAGAAGTGAGAAAGAGGCAGGAGTCCAAACTGGGCCCTCGGAACCAGAGGGGACCCAGGACTTGGAGCTCAGAGCTGGAGGGGGCGCCCACAGAGATGACCTGCTTGTATGTCATTCCAGGAATTCACCTTGGTAAGGAATCCAGACCTGTCTTTTTATCTAAATCCAAACTTTCTTTCACCCTATGTCCAAACTCCCCTGTACTAGAAGAATAAGTTTTTCTCTAAACCTGATGAAATCCATTGGCAAACATAACCTAAGTAGCCATTCTGTGCCAGGTGCTGTTTTGCACAATGTACACAAGGGAAATTTAGGAAGACTGTCATTGACTGGCAGAAACAATAAGGAAACAGGTTATTCCAGCCCAGGGTGGTCAGGGAGTGTGACACAGCTAAGCCCAGCGCTGTGGGAACCCAGCAAGATGTGTGACTAATTCCGGCTCAGGGAACTTGAAAGGATGCTGTTACCCAGAAGGGCCCATCTGAACTGGGTGTTGCAGAGTGAACAGGAGCTCACCGGCAGAGAGGAGGGAGAGGGTACTCCGTAATGCATGTGGTCACAGTGGTGCAAGGCAGCTCAGCACAGAAGGCTCATGATGTGCCAGACGCGCTCACACCCATCAGTAATCAGCAAACAGGAATTAAAACCACAACAATATACCATTTCACACCCATTGAACTGGCAAATCTGAAGTCTGACATCACCAAGCAGTGGTGAGGAGGCGAGCAGAGAAATGTTCATACCTGTAAGGAAGAATGTAAACCGGTCCCACCTCTCTGGAAAACAGTTTGTCATCACCTGGTAGAACTGAACATCTTCATGCCTTATCCGGGGACTATTACTAGATAGACACGCTAGAGACACTCTTGCCCACGAGCGCCCAGAGACATGCAAGAATGGCAACGTGACTCGTAACATGCCCAAACTGGAAACAATCCAAATGCCCCTCCATAAGAGGCTGGATGAGCGCATTATAAAATATCCTTATGGTGGAATCCTGTACAGTAGTGAAAGATGACCCTGCAGCTACACATATCCGTGTGGGTGAGCTCCCAAGGCATACGGAATAAAAGAAACAATCAAGACCCAGAAAAAAATGTCAGGATGAGTCTGTTCACACACAAGTTCAACACAGGCCAAACTAAACAGACCACTGTTTCCCTCCATACAAAAGTGGTTAAACTGTGAAGAAAAGCAGGGGCGCCTGGGCAGCTGAGTGGGTTGAGCATCCGACTTCGGCTCAGGTCATGATCTCACGGTTTGTGGGTTTGAGCCCCGCGTCGGGCTCTGTGCTGACAGTTCAGAGCCTGGAGCCTGCTTCGGATTCTGTGTCTCCCTCTCTGTCTGCCCCTCCCCCACTTTCACTCTGTCTCTCTCTCCCTCAAAAATAAATAAACGTTAAAAGAATTTTTTTAACTGTGAAGAAAAGCAAAGCAGTGATTATCCCAGGAGTCAGGACAAGCAGTGACTTGTGGAGGGAGAAAAAGGTATACGTGTGCTTCCGTAATGCCAGTGATGTCCTGTACATGCATTGTCCATTTTTGTTATGATTATTAACCTGCATGTGTAGATTCGCAATGAGAAGTCACACAGCCTTGCTGACCTGGCAACACTGACCTTGGTGTAATGGGTATAGGGGCTGGGTTGAGGCTGGAGACCAGGGTTGGAGACACATGGAGAAGGCTCTCCGGGTCAATATAAACAATAGGATGTTGTGTTGTTTTTGATTTTATGTTGTTTTCCTCATCTGGAATATTTTAGAATATCAGTGATATTCAGAATATACAACACCTTGGGTGTCTAAATAAGGAGTTGCAGGTAGCCATAATGAAAGGATGTTCTGGGTCTCCATCTTTTTGCCCTGGATTTCTGCTTTCTGAGGCCTCCCAGCTCGGAAAATAGGCTGTGTGCAGAGGAAGTCTAGACTGTTCATCAAAACATCTCGAGGAAATGTTGTTTAGGAGAGATGGTGCTCTTGTCCGTCGGGGGACATTTTTCTTTGCCTATAAAAAGTAAGCTTGACTGTGGGCCTAGGAGGAGACTTGGCCTTGTTCTGCTCCCCCCCCAGGGCTGCTCAGGACACCCACAGGAGTGAGAGGAGCCGGCAAAGGAGAGGTTGGCAGGGAACGAATGTCCCAGAGGCTGAGTGGAGAGCAGTCCTGGGACACATCCTCTGCAGAGAAGAAGGAGGACAGTGGGGATGGGGGGCGGTGTTGACATGGTCATGTAGCCCACAGCCCATGACGCACCAGTGACGGAGTGATGTCACATGCTTCTCTCTGCCAACCCTGACTGCAGACTCACCAGTTGCTCACGGGCTCCCATGAGGCTCTGCAGAGTGAGGAAGGCATTGCCTTCCAGAACCTCTGGGCTTAGCAGGCCGGATGAGGCAGGTATCTGGCTGGCCCAGGGAGGGGAATGCGCTAAGTGCCCAAAGAGAGATGTTAGTGGTATGATAAATCAGGTGTTAAAATGCATCAAACTATTTATCCCCCTCTGTTTCAAGCTGGTTGATGGTGGATTTGCTTGTGCACATTTATATGGAAATGCATCGTTGCTGTGGCTTGTAATTTTCTAGTTGAATAACTTCAGGGCAGGCCCACTTTGGAATTTAATTATCCTTACACTGGGAAGGCTTTATGGCTTTGCTAAGGCTTTACTGCTCAGAAGACCAGATGACTCCAGGCATCTTGTGATACTTATCAAGGAGCACCAATGGCTTCAGTATGTTGCTATTTTGAGAGTTGTTTGATAACGTTCTTTTATGGCCCAGGAGTCAAGATGGACTGGCCTTAAACTAAATTCTGCCCAGTCACTATGGTGCCGCAGGGGAGTCTCTTGTCTGCTGGACACCTGACTAGAACTTTTAAAGCCAGACCCTTATTTGGGCAACCCGGATGCATCGCTCTGCAGTGCTCTACATGGAAGGCCCAAGCTACATGTGAAAGAGTCAACTACTGATTCATGGAATGCAAGAGGCTGGATGCTCCAAGTAGTGATGACATCATCCTAGGGGGGAAATTGGGGGTTTAAGCTACACAGAACTAGCCTTCTCAAAACCAGGGCCCTGTGGGGAATATAGTATGTGGCCGTCCAGAGTGGGGTAACTGCCGAAGGCTTACAGGCTGCCTGGGGATCAGAAGAGTAGGGAGCTGTGATTTATTAGTAATGTCTGCTCTGGACTCAGGAAGGGAATAGGGGTCCAAGTGCTATGTGTTTTTCACCTCATCACTTCTTAGATACCTCTCAGGTGCTGGGCCCTGTGCTGGGGGCTTTCTCAGATGTCCCCACCCCCACCCCCCCGCCATTCACTCTCAGAGTGACTTGGAAGGAAGTGGCAATGTTCTTCCTGGGGCAGCTGTTCATGGAAAGATGTTAAGGAATCAAAGGCAGGATCCAAAATGAAACATGCAGTGTGATTACAATGATAAGTTATAATTACAATTGAAAATCGTAGCTGTTAATTTATGATGAAACACCATCAGTAATGACAAGCAAAGTTTAATATATATGGAGAGAAAGAACCCAAAAGGAAGCAGAATGTTCATACTGGTTATCACTGCGTAGTGAGGTTATGGATGGATTTTATTTTCCTTTAGGCTTATCTGTATTTTTCCATTTTTTAGAATGACCCACATTCCTTTTCCGAGCATACATAAATTATGTGTGTGGGTGTGGGTGTGTGCATTTGAAAATGTTATATATAGAGAAAGGTTTGGTGGCATGCATTTGTCACTTCATGAATTCACCAGGCATATCAATTATTCCCTCCCAATGTATTTCTTAGTAGCTACTTAGAGTAACCCTAAACCTTTTGCTTCATCTGGACTGAAATATTTGGGCGAGAACCTTCACAATCACCCCCCAATTTCTAACGCTGAACAAATCCTGACCTTTGGAAAATGTGGCCAAAAGATGAAAAGTCACCAAGAGAGCCAAAATACGTAGCAGCCCTGAAGAAGGGCATCCTTCGAAGGAGTCACAGACACAGTCATCTTAGGAGGTAGTATTGCTACAGGAAATTTAGAAACTTGCTAATGACTTCCAGCATGATCCAGGAAGACTTGGCTTCTGTAAACTAAGAATGGACATTTTTGAAGAAGGAATCAACGGATATCTGAAAAGACTCCATGGGGTCTAGAACTCTGAGCTTTTCCAGTTGGCGGGGGTTGTTGGAGGAGGCACGTAGCCTAGCACCTGGCACAGAGACACTCAAAATATGTTGTTATAATTTTTTCAAGTTTTATTGAAATTCGGGTAGTCAACATACAGTGTAATATTAGTTTCAGGTGTACAATATAGTGATTCATCACTTCCATACATCACCCGGTGCTCATCACAAGTACACTCCTGAATCCCCATCAATCACCTATTTTCACCCATCCCCCCACCCACTTGTTGCAGTTTTTAAAATAAAATTATAGTTATAACAGACACACACACGTTATCTGTTTTTGAAATGATTTAGTAACTTTGGCTCATTAGGAACCCCGCTGAGTGGGGTTTTTGAAACCCTCTAGTCTGTGCAAATCTGCCAAGCCACGGTCTTCTTTCCTTGTCTGTAGACACAGGCGGGTTGCAGACCGAGCCCAGACCATGGCAGTGAGAGCTGCCGCGCCAGCCAGGGTCCGAGGTGGCTGCTGTCCTGCCCCGTGCCTGGTTCCACTCTGATTGCTTCGTTTCCCTGAGGGAACCATTGTGCTTAGCATGTTGGAGCCATTTCATCTGGCTCGCAGCTGAGGGAGTGGAGAATGCCTTCAGACTTTGGTAGGCTGATGGTCATCACTGCTCCAAGTAAAACTGTTTCAGGTACGACCCCCGGGTGGATTAAGTTCCCATCCATTTCTGACACAGGTGTGCCTGCCTGATGTGAGTCTGAGATATAAAAAACCCAAATGCACAGACCAGAAAACCAGCAGGGGACCCGGCACATAACTAAATGGCTATCTGGAACATTCTTTGAAAGTGCAAGCCTCCTTTGCGTGTTCTCAAACAACTTGACTCATATAACCCTGACGTGCACGTAAGGGGGAAAGGAAGGCCCAAAGAAGGACACCAGCATTTAGGCAGGTGCAATGCTGGAAATTCTGAGAACATTGTCATTTAAACTTCAAAACTCCTGTGCACGGCATGGATTATTCTTCTTCCTTTACAAGTAAGGCCCTCGAGGCAACGAGTGACTTTCTCAAAGACCAAAGGTAGGGTTTGGCCCATGCCGGTATTGAAATGCCCTGGTTCTGGGTCCTGGGAGGAGGCTGGGCGTGGGATAGTCAAGGAGCTCATTTGACAGCATAACATATATAAAGTGCTCAGCTCCACAAATAAGAATTTCTCTGCTTTCGCGGGATAGCTAAGCGACACGCGGTTTCAATACAAACACAAAAATAACCAAATGTCACTGCATGGAATAGCCAGGATGTGAAGTTTGAACTGTGGCTGGGCTGTGGCTACTGTGGAGGCTGCAGATTCTTCGCAGAGCGCTTTAAAAGAGGGTGCATAGACAAAAAAAAGAAAAAAAGGAAGATGGGGGAGGGGTGCCTCTCTAGTTCCTGGGGCAGGTGGGGCACAGTATGACCTTACAGACTCTTGTAGAATTCTGATCTTTTCAACGGTCCACAAGCAAGCTCCTGATGGGAGGTGGAGCTCAGAACATGGCGAACGTGGGAGTAAAGCTGAGTGGCCTCCACTTTTGCCTGTCTTCTGTCTCTGGGAGCATTTTGGTATTGAGAGGGCATGCTTCATCAAAAAGGAGAGGACGACAGGCCAGGTGCTCAGCCAGCCAACCCTAAGTGTGTACTTCGGGGACCCCGGCAGGGGTTTCCAGTGGGGAAGGGAAGAGTGGGTGGCATGGAGGCCTAGGGCCTGGGTCACATCAGAGCGGGTAGCAGTGTTCTCGCCCCCATAGTGGGCCTCAGGGGTAAGTGGGGCGTGAGGGAGCACTTACAGGAGGAGTGCAGGCTTGAGACCCATATCACACAGGAAACAGGCTGTCAGACCAAAGTGGGGCAGAGTAGGGGCACTGAACCAGAGAACGAGGCATTCAGTCGGGAGTGGAGTGGGGAGGCTGTGCTGCGGGCCACGGGGAGGTGAGAGTTGTTCCCACTCTGACCTCCCTTCATGAAGCAGTGGAACTGTCTTATTCATGGGATCCTTAGATGAATTGACACGTAGCTGGTCTAGCAGGTCATTGATGAATGAATGAACGACTCAGTGCATTTATTTCAGGGTTGAAAAAATAGAAGCAGATCTCCGGCAGGTAATCTCCAGCCAGTCTTGCCGTTTCGGGGCGGGGGGGTTACTAATGTCCTCTGTGGAGGCCTCTTCAAACACAAGCCATTCATAGCCCATCGCCCCTTAAGAACACAAAGAGCACCCCATTTCCCTCGGGATGTAACATCCCGGGTAAGAAAGAGTGTCCTCCAATCAAATTTTCCTCCCTTGCACATCGCCATTTAACACCTCCGTGCTTATTCCCTAATTTGTAAAATGGCGTGGAATAGTAAGTACCGATTAGATCACTCGTGGTGAGTTAATACCATGAGCTCACGTGGACGGCCGGGGCTATTGACCTGATCCTCAGGACCCTGGGAAGTAGGCTCTGTTGTTGGCGCCCATTTCACAGATGAGGAGACTGAGACTGAGAGAGGCTGAGTCCCTTGTCTGAGGCCTGTGGGGCTAGTGAGGGCCAGACTCAGGAGCCAAGTCCAGAGAGTGACTCCCAGGCTCCAGCCCACCTCATGCTGCCTCTTCATGTATATCCGTTAGCACTGCTGTTGCTAATCAGGGGGAGACTGGCTTTATCTTCTTTCTGTGATCTGTACTGAATGTCTTCTCTGCTTAGACAAGCTCTTCTGTTTCAGTGTTATGATAATCAAATAAATAAATAAATAAATAAATAAATAAATAAATAAATGACATCTGGGGCTTCAGCAGCATTTGAGGTAAATACACTTGACACAGAGCTGTTCTGGGTTTGGGGTTGTGAACGTTTCAAAAGGTATATTAAGTGAAAAAATTCTTTTTTTTTTAAATTTTATTGTTGAGAGAGAAAGAGACAGAGCGTGAGAAGGGGAGGGGCAGAGACAGAGGGAGATACAGAATCTGAAGCAGGCTCCAGGCTCTGAGCTGTCAGCACAGAGTGGGGCTCGAACCCATGAACCATGAGATCATGACCTGAGCCGAAGTCGGATGCTTAGCCAACTGAACTACCTAGGCACCCCTTAAATGAAAAAATTCTTAAGGAAACTTTCTCTGTGGTCTTTTAAAAAGTGTTATAATTTCATTTTCTCCTTGGAAAATACCTCTATGGAAGATCCGCCTTTAAAAAAAATAAATAACTAGGATGGGGCTGGGTTTCAGAGATGAGTAATCTAATTCCCACTGCATTCCTGAATCTGGAATTTGCCTTCCAGCCTTAGATATGTCCCTCTGGCTTGTCACATCCTAGCGCAGAAACCTTCAGTGCCTCCAAGTCCCTGGAGGATGTAATCAAGTTCTATTCCTGCATCTGGGGCCCCCTGCAGTGTGACTACTGTCCCCACTCTGTTGAGCTTTGCTCCTGCAGCTCCTTCCTCTGGGCCACCCCCTTCCTTGGAGTGTCGGAGTCTGCCTGGGCACCCTGGTACCTCTAATGGGTCCTCTATCACCTTGAATGCCCAGTTCAGGTCCTTCTTACCTGTCTTCATTCCCCTGTTCCTTTGGGCCAAGAGCAGTCCCGGGCGCTTGATTGAAGTCTGTATATCCATTGCAGACAACAGAAACCTCCTTAGCAGGGCAAGGTGAAAGGGAATTTACTAGGGGGAATCTGGCGCTTTCAAAATAGTTGGAGGGGCTGCAGGAGTGGTCTGTAGGCCTCCAGGAATGCCCCCCTGACTGTCCCAGCCCACGTTTGTGTCTGCCTTCTCAGAGCCCCTTCCTTCACTTATTCATTCATTCACTTATTCATTCATTCATTCATTCATTCATTCATTCATTTATGGAACAGAGGCCATCCTAGCTTCTAGGGACAAGACACAGGATGAATCAATAAAACATGGTCCTTGTCCTCAAAGAACTCATGGTCTACTCACACTAGATGCTGATGGATAAAAGAGATGTGAACAGAGTGTTATTAGGATCTCAGGAGGGAGCTACTAACTCAGCCTGGGGAGGTGGGGGGCGCCAGGAAAGGTTTCCGAGTTCATAGAGAGCAAGAATGGAACTTGAGCCAGACCACGGGCATGGGCAAAGATGGCCAGCTAAAGAACAAGATGTCCTTCTTTGATTGGTGGACAGGCTGGGGCAGGAGGCCAGAGGGATAAGCTGGTCAGGGTGAGGAGCCTCTGGGGACTGCCTGACCGTGCACTGTGACATGACTGCGCAGCATCTTCCTCTTGTTATGCAATCACACAGTGGTCAAGAATGTGCACTTGAGAGCCAGCCTGGCTGTGCTCAGGTTCTGCTGAGTTCTCAACCTCCTGGCTGTGTGACCTCAGGCAAGCTGTTTAGCCTCTCTGGGCCTGACTTTTCTCATTAGAAAAATGGAGAAAACAGCCGTACCCGCCTCATGGGGTTGTTGTGAGGGTTAAAATGAGTTAGCGCATAACACACTTAGGCCCATATCTAGCCAAAGTAAATATCAGCTGTCAGCACTGGCTATTATGTAATGCCTGACTGTGCACCAAGCATCCTGCCGGGTTCTTTTCCATAAATTCTCTCAATCAACCCTCACAAAGACCCCGTGAGCTAGGCGTTATTGATCTGTTTTACAAATAAGAGGTCTATTTCTAGCTCCCCCTATGAAATTTTAGACCCCTTCGCGGGTTTTGTTCTATTCCCGTCCCCGCCGCACACTATTTGTGCTGCGGGAGCCCTGCCAGAGACGGAGGGGAACAAAGTCATCCTGGCACTGTGGAATAGCAGGGGAAACAGTTACATTTGGATTCCAGCAGGGCCTGTCAGGATTCTGCTTTAGTTATAGGAAAGGGGTCCAGCTCAGCCTCTCAGTCCCACTCACAGGCCTGATGACAAACGTGCCGGGTGAATTTTTTTTTAAAGTCAGAAAATTTGGCAGTAGGGAGTTTGGTGGATGTGGATGATGGAATGAGCCACCCGGGTGCCTGAGTGGGATGCCTTGGGGATAAGCGAGAACTTACAGCAGGCGCTGCCCCCAGAACAGGCCAGCAGGTGCCCTCCCCCCACTTCCCTTGAGGGCATCATGAGGGTCTGTGGGGCTAGCGTCCTTCCCTCCCTGGGTCGGATGCCCCCACCTTGCCATCTGAGCTGCTGCCTGGTGGTAGGAATGTCCACGGTGCTCACCCGACAAACGGGTTTCCTCCCACAAATCCTGGGCTTCCGGAATTTTCCTATGTCTTCAGTTGGGCATTCAGCTCTTCCTTTAATGAAGCTTGCCGTTGCTTTGGAGAGGGCAGGCAGGAAAGAGCCTAATGTTTTCTACTCGGCACCAGACTATGCTAAGTGCTTTAGGTGGGTTCATTTCCACCTCCTGACAGCCTTGTGCAGGAGGTGTTGTGACCTCCCCTGCAGGTGTGCCCTTAGAGGGGAAGCGGTCCCAGCCAAGTCCACGGTCCTGTACGTAACAGATGGGGGCATCCTTCGTAGAGGTGAATGCTTTTACTCTAGCACCGGGCCCTCTCTTTCAAGCCATTGGTGGCTGCAGGCCTGTTTCCCCCTACCCCCAACCTTCCAGGGGTCCCTACACAGTGTGGGCCCGTGAATAGGCCTCACCTGCTCACTCTGCCTCTGAGCAGGCCGAGTGGATGGCTGGAAAGGCAGAGGCCTCACCCTTGGACTGCAGAGCCCTTCAGCACACCTGCACGTACTCTCTCATTTCATCTCAAAACCCCAGGGCAGAGGCGCCGTGTCCCCATTACACAGGTGGAGAAACTGAGGCCCGCACCCATCCAGGAGCCAGTTTCTGGGAGCACTGGAGTGTAAAGCCAGGGCTCTAGACCGCAGGTGGACCATCTGTGCCAGCAGAGGAAACAGCTTCATGGCAGAAAGTTACAGAGTGCCAGGAAGACCCAAAGCTTCCAGACACATTTGGTCATTTATGTGACACTGCTCTCTAGGGTTGGAGGTGTCGGGAGTATCCCCATTTGACAGGTGAGCAAACCGAGACCTAGAAAGTTGAGTCACTGAAACAATGAACAAGCAAAGGAATAAAGGGAGAAACAGTTTTTTGATCGAGGGGACATTCCACTTTGTCGGGCCTGGGCATGGTCACACCAGCCCCGGTTTATAAATTCTGAGAAGTTCTGCGGCATTGTTCATCTCAAGGGCTGCATATGCTTTACTGGGAGCTGCCCCACCTCCCAGGGCTGGATGCCAGGCAGGCCATCTGCTCCTGGGGCTGGGCCTCCCCCTCTGACAGTCATTGCCTTCTTCCGGAACGACTGTCTCCCAATGGGCTGCAGCCATTAAAGAAGTTCCAGGAAAAAGATCTTCGCCAGCCTCTTCTGCAACCTAATTTCTGCCGCCGTGGGTATTGCCTTGTCTGCATAAATGGCCCTGCTAATTTTCTGCTGCTGTTCTCTGTGGAGGTTGCAGAATGCCAGGGGAGGGCGGGGAGCGAGGGAACCGCTTTGCCCGGCACCTGCTGAGAGCCCAGCCTGCAGGTTCCTTGACAGACATCATCCCTCATCTCTCCCTCCGTTCTCCACAGCGGCCCTGGAAGCTTCAAAAAGTCAGATCCATTCGCGGCTCTGCTCTGAGCCATCCTCTGTAAGGAGAAACCCCTCCCGTTCCTTGCTCCTGGGACCCTACAGGCTCTGGCTGCCTCCCTTCTCAGAGTTGATCTCAGGCCCCTGGCCCTGCAATCAGGGTTCTAGATGCTGAGACCTTCTTTTTGCGCCTGGGATCCATTGCACACCTGTGTTGCCCTGGGCAGGACCACGCCCCTTGATGCCTCCCATCCATCCACACCCCTGACTTCTCTCTTTCTCAGCCATCAGTTCTCAGCTTAAACACTGAAAGAGCCCTTCCGGGTCACTCCCTCCTGTCCAAATAAGGCTCCCTGTGGTCCCTTCTCTCTGTGTCCAAGGCACTTGTCACAGTACACGCCTGCAGGTGTATCCTCTGCGGAGCGTCTGTCTGTCTTTCTCGCCGGACTGTGAGCTGTGTGAGGGCAGGGACAATGCTGTTTCTCCCTCTGTGGGTCCCCAGCGCCTGGCACTTGATAAGCTGTGAGTCAGTACTCCTGGACGCCCTCAGTCAAGGTCCCCTGTTGCTGCCACCCTGCAAGTGTGGGCTGGGAGCCAGTGGGTGGCTTGTGTGGGGCCACGCGTGGTGACGCCGGAACTCGAACCCGGTCATCCTGGCTTCATTGTGTCCTGTTGACAGCCTCCCAGCAGCCTTGGTGTTTATTTCACCACATCTCGGTTCCTTACTGCTGGCTGCGTTCAGAGCAGAAATATAATCACAACAGCTTGTGAAACCCCAGACAAGAAGTTCCAAGTGGAGGTCAGCATCCAGCGGTGAGAGGGGGCACTCCATCAGACAGTCTCAGGCTGGGGGTTTCCCTTCCCCCAGAGACACAAAGCCTAAATGCGCACGGCTGGGAGTGTGGCTGGGGGTGTCCAGGGAGACAAGGTGGGGGCGCTGCGAGGGGTGGGACCTGGGGGCGGGCCAGTGACAGGGGAGCAGATGAGCAGACAGTGGCCACACGTACAGCAGGTATGTGGGGGTGTGGGGGGAGGAAGGTCTGACAAGGGGAGCAGGTGTGACCTGACAGGTGAGGTGGACGAAGCAGTGGAAAACCCGAGGCCAGGAAAACCTGGCTTCCCAAGACCCCTGCCCCTGGGCCTGAACTCCGACTTGGGGGGCTGCAGGGGGCGGAGGGATCCAGGCCACAGGGGTCCTCCGATCTGTCAACAAATCCGTACTAAGCTCCTGCTGCGCACCAGCATTTTCTCTGGCTGAGATACAGCAGTGAGCAATGTAGACGACACCCCTGTCTTCGTGGAACACATTCCAGCTGGGTGGGTGGGTGGGGGCAGAAGGGAACCTGGTGGTGGACAAGTGGTTTTGGACAGTCACAAGTCTCAAGGGACTCTTTCCACTGCAGTGGTCACAGAAGGCCTGAGGTCGACACGGCAGTGCAAGCCATCGTGCACAGATCGGGAGGGGTCCCCAGGAGATGCCTCAGCAGGGGCAGAGGCTCTGAGGTGGGAGTGGGCTTGCTAGTGGTTTGCGTGCCCTTCAAGTCTGTGTTCGGTGACGGCACGTTAACCTGAAGTCAGCCATGAGAGAGCGTTTACACTGTGGAAACTGGCAAACCGGGACCCCCCACCCCAGTTGTTAAACATTTAGCAGTGCACCCCAGTTGGCATGTCTGAGCGTTGGAAAGGAGGCCACAGGCAGAGGGGAGGGGGGGAGGTGAGGATGTCATCACAGAGGCAATAGCTTTGTTCTCTTGCAGCCAGAAGTCTCTGAAGGGTTTAAGACAGAGGAGTAATGTGATTTGATTTTCACTTTGCCAGACAGATCCTACAGAACAAAGACTCGGGTCCAGGGAACAAGTAGGTGTGGGGAGGGGGAGGGGAGACCCAATTATCAGAACTGGGGCCCAGGCAAGAGCTGAATGCATAAACTAAGTGGAACCCCACTTACCACGGGGGCAGCTGAAGACCAGAAAGAGGCCACTTGTCCAAACGTGTGTCTGCTGAGATGGCTGGTCTGGTTCAGGGATGGGGGGGTGGGGGGGGGTGGGCGGGGAGGGGGCTAAGCCTGCAGGTGCTGCCTCATCCATGCAGACAAGGACGGAAGAAGCCTCTGCTCCCTGCAGTAGGTCAGTTCGCTTTGTTTCCAAAGGAAAGGCAGCAGCGAACTCTGACAGCCTGTATATCTCTACAGATAGAACATGTGGTTTACCCGGCATGTTCCCTGGGCAGATAAGTGGCTCCAAAGTGGCTGTAAGCCTCCAGGCCATTAGCTGCATTCTTGCCACTGGCTGAGCAGTACGGTTGCCCAAGCCGTGCACTGTGATGACTGGAGGTGCTTCTGCATGTCAGAACCACCAGGGAGCTTTTCCTGCCCCAGACCAGTTAAACCCAGAGGTTCTCTGGGGGCAGAACCTAGCCTCCACATTTTTTAAAGCACTCCAGGCGACTTCAAGCTGTAGGAAAAGTTGAGAACCACTGGATTAGAAGAAGTTTCTGTAGAGTCAGAGGCCAAGTACTTTTCCACATCATATCTCAGAGGTAGACTAATAACAAGCAATCCCAGGCAAAATGACAGTGCCTTATGCCACTGCTTTGGGTGCTAAGGGAAACCCTGAAGGCCTCTGCCACCAAGCCGGCCCTGACTGCAGTTGGGGGGGGGGGGGTGGCTGACCCAGCTCGATCGCTTGTTCCTCTGCATTAACTGTGGTCTGAATTAATACAGCAGCTGCCGCATCCCCAAAGGATGTGAAAGTGCTTGTGTCATCCCTTCTGGAAGCCCTTCTGCAGATGGGAGAGGACTATTTAGAGGTTCCGGCCATGCCCCTCAATAGCTGAGGGGAAACCCCCCAGCCGACCCCAGAAGCGTCAGCTGGACAGGTGTAATCCGCCCAGAGTAATGTCTGATCAAGAGCAGGTGGCCAGATGTTCTGAGGAGCAACGGAGGTGGTGTGAAATGTTTCTCTTACATTTTTAGGAAACGGGCAGAGAGGACAGATGCCAAAGGCAGATGAGGTTAACGCTGGTATTTTGCACATTGTTCAAAGAATAAAACGTGTAGCCTGGTGAAATAAGCCCGTGCACTTCTGCCCCTGCACAACCTGGCAAGTGGAGCTGTCGAAAGAAACGGGCTTTTGAGTGAGGTGTTCATTCCCTTAACATACATCTGCCTGCCCCTCTTCAGTGCCACCGGGGTCTGGGCTACAGCACTGGTTCCGCCAGAAGAAGGTGGACACGCCTCCTGGACTCTTGAGCCGACCTTGAAGTGGAGGAGAGAGCCAGGAACCAAGAAAGCAAATGAATTGCAAAACAAGGGTAAACTGTGATGTGCAGTTACAAACCAGTGCAAATAATGGCAGAATGTGCTGTGTGGTGAGGGGCCAGTGGGGGTCAGAAAGGCCCAAGGGAGGGAGGCCACCCCAGGTGGGGTGGAGAAGAGGCCTCTTCGAGGTGATGTCTGTGTGAGGAGCAACCAGGGGAGATCTGGGGGCGAGCATTCGGGAGAGGGGACTGGCAAGGCCCCAGGTCCCGAGGCGGGAAGCACCAGGCGCTGCCAAAGAATGACTGCCGGCCCCTCGTGAGGACAGGGAGGTAAGTGGGGGAGGTGGCCATAAGAAGTGTGGAGGCAGGCAAGGGACAGGGTGACTTGTGCTCTGAGCCCGCTGGTGGCTGACCAGTGGGAGACCTGAAAGCCGGAAGTCACGTGCTGTGATCTGTATTTGCTGTGTGACTTGGGCAATAAATTTAACTTCTCTGATTTGCATTCTCAGCTACAAAGAAATCAAAGCCTCAGACGACTGTAAGGGTTAGAAATCTCGTGTGTGGGGTTAACGGAGGAACTGACGTACCGTAAATGCTCGGGAAGATGGCAGCTGTTTTCCCCCCTTCCCCTTTCTCCCCCTCTTCCATCTCTACTCCTCCCCGCCCCACTCCCTCTCCACCGCTCCTCCCCCTCCCTCACTTTTGGCAGAAATTGGATGGGTGTTGCTCACAGCGTTCACTCTTGGCCCGAAGGGGAATCTAGCATCCTATGGGGCTTATGCCAAGAATATGAGTCTTGACAACTGTCTGTTTGAGAATCCAAATGCCCTTTCATCAACCCCCACCATGGCCAGGCCGACTCTGGCTAGTGGAGAAGCTGGGATGAGTCACAGCACGGTTGTGCTAGTGTTTGGGTCCCAGAGTCACCCTGCCACACTGAAGGCTTTCCGGGGTGACGGGGTGCCCAGCCAAGCTCTGCTTCCAGATCCCGGGGCTTCTCCTGCACAGATCATAGGTGCAAAATACAGCCGTTTCTTTCAACACCTCGCAGCCTTCATTCGTTCGTTCAAAACAGCGTTTGCAGAATCTCCACCATGAGCCCCAAAGTGTGCTATCTACTAATGCTAAAAGCAAGGGAGACATGACGTCTTTGCATGTCTTGGAGAAGGTCATAACTGGTGGTGGAGGGAGGCAGAAAGCAGCACCCGTCCTTGCGTTAACAGAGGGATTGCAGGATCCCTGAGGAGAGAGGAGACTTCGCAGAGCCAGTTGGGCGCTGTAAAACCTTTCACAGACGAGGGGAACCTTCAGGCTGGGTCTTGAAGTAAGGGGAGGAGTTTGCCAGACAGATAAGGGGGGAAGAGAATACAAGGCACGCACATAATACAAATTCCAGCTGCCTGTGGAAGGATGGGTGTTTAAATAAACTATTACACACAAACACGGAGAGCTGTATGTCAGTTAGGGTTCTTCTCCTCACAAGTACAGAAAACCCAGTGACCTACCTCAACAGCATAGCAGAAGGCGGGGATAGGGGAGAATGCTGGTTTCAGGTCGGGCTGGATTCAGGACTCAAGCAACAATATCAGGACGTGGGGTCCCTTCTTTACATGGCTCTCTTCTGTTGGGTTGACTCATCCTCTGTTTTTGCTGGACGACTGGAGCCCCTCGAGGCACACAGCCTCTGTGGCTCACACCTGGCGGGAAGTTGAGGGTGCCTTCTCCTGCCTACCTGGGCCAAAGCTGTAGGGTCCGCTCTGATGGGACCCAGCCAGCTTGGCTCGAGTCACCTGCCTGTCCCCGAGACAGGCCATGTCCTGATTGGTTGAGGGCTGGGTCGCCTGGGCAGCTGGCTTGGAGGAAGCTGCCACGTGCGCTGTGCCCGGTGTGTTGGCATAAAGTAGCTCCTTGACCCTCACGAGCCCTGCTCCTCCGCCAAGGGAGATACTGTTTTACAGGCGAGGGAGTGAAGCATCGTGGGATGGGTACTTGGCCGGAGAGTTCACAGGAGAGCCGGAATTTGAGCTCCATTCCATATAGCCCTGAAGCCTAGCATTTTTTTTTAATAAAAAAAAATTTTGTTAATGTTTATTTATCTTTGAGAGAAAGAAAGCATGAGTGGGGTAGGGCAGAGAGAGAGGGAGACACAGACTCTGAAGCAGGCTCCAAGCTCTAAGCTCCAAGCTCTGTCTGCACAGAGCCCAACACAAGGCTTGAACCCACGAACCTTGAGATCATGGCCTGAGCCGAAGTTGGATGCTTAACCCACTGAGCCACCCAGACACCCCACCCTGAAGCCTAGCATTTTGGAGCAGTGCCCTTTCCCTCATGCATTTAGCTGGAGATTCAATCTCCAGCCCACTGGTGTCACGAAAGCTCTGTGCTCAAGTTCAAGCTGTGCTCAGTGGTCCACCACCTTCCTAACCGGGCTCCCTCTCACCCCCACAGGGCCCTCATCTTTATGTCCCATGGAGCCGGGGAGCACTGTGGCCGCTATGACGAGCTGGCTCAGATGCTGGTGGGGCTCGAGCTGCTGGTGTTCGCCCACGACCATGGTGAGTACCCCTGGGGGGACAGGGCCCGTGCTGCCGGCCGGTGCCTGACAGTTTGGGAACCCCCTCTCCTATCACCTCTCCTCCTCTGTTATTCTCTTGTGAATCCTGCAGTGACACTGGGAAGAGATGTTCTCCATGAGTGTTTCTGGGTTAAAAAAAAAAA